>NC_142929.1:96950790-96990790 GCF_046866305.1 Octopus bimaculoides
CAGCATTAAATGTAATATAAATACTCTAGTCATCAATATCTTTATGCTTTAAAATGAACTTTTTATGTGCCAATAGTAACCGAACTTTAAAAGAAAAGTAAATTTTAAAACGTGAAGGAATTTCTATAAATATAAGTTTTCTTTTCTGGGTCATATCTTTTAGAATATGGCGTTACTTTTTGATAAGCAGAAACATGTAAACTTGGATCTAATTTTAGTTTTATATTTGTTGTAGAATAAACACTATATTTTATAAGCAGAATATAGGTTGATAATGATTTTAGTCAAAACTTACACAATCTAAACATTTGAAGTGACTAAGTGGATGAGACTGGTTTGTTGGTCGCCAGGAATTCAAATCCACAGCAGGATTCTTGTTTTCTTTCTGGGTAAGATTCCTGAGATTACGTTCCTCAGGTCACCTGGCTCTGGTAAAAATATTTTGGCTAATCGGCATAAGAAAAAGGGAACCCATTCCACCATAATTTTCCTCAGCAGATCATTTACTAAAGAAAACAATAATCATATTCCACTGCAAATGGCTATCTATGTATGGTTATATAATTGGCTAGCCATATTATTACCATACATTTCGTAGCTCCATAACAAGATAAATGTTCAGCTCAGGCAAAATAAATCACAGAAGCAAACTTATAAGTTCACTCAGATTCTTGCCTCAAGTAAACTTATTTCACTCCGATGCTACATACAAAATCTATATTATTTGTCGAATTTTGTTAAATTTTACTTATGACTTCAGTATATGTTCTATGGTTTTCATTAGTCGCTTCAAATTTGTTTATATTACGCTTTGTTTTCCTTTTTTTTTGTATATGTATTACACCATATATTCATGTTGTATGTACAATTAATCCACTTATTAAATTGATCTTATAATATTTACATATTTTTCATGTATGAATATTATCTAAATTTACAAAGCTAAATCTCCTGAGGGTGAAAAGTGTTTCATCAGTGATCAGTGATATTTTCAAATTCAAACTGATCTTTCAGATGTAAATAATGAGGCGGAAAAATACAGATGTATGTCTGCAATATGTGTGTGCATGTGTGTTCGCGCGGGCTGGCGTCAATATGTGTGCATATCTGTGTTTTACATGCATGTATAAATATTCGCTTCAAATTTTGGCACAAGGTCAACAATTTCGGAGGAGGGGTTAAGTCGATTACATTGGCCTCGGTGCTTCACTATTTTAAAGAGCTCGAAAGGATGAAAGGCTAAGTCGAAATATATATAGCACATATGTAACAATATTATTATTACTGAGTGAGGGAGCAGCGCATGCACTCAAAGTGACACTGGAGTAAAATGTTCTTTATTATCATAAACCCAATGAAACCCTCTACATTTATTATTATTATTGTTATTATTATTGTTATTATTATTATTTTCACTATTATTATTATTATTATTATTTTCACTATTATTATTATTATTATCATTATTATTATTATTATTATCATTGTTATTATTATTGTCGTTATTTTCATTAGCATCTTCTTTGAATTCTGTTTCCATTTCTTGTTGAGTGTCTTCCAGACACCTAGAACAGAGAAACCTACTGTATACATTGGTAGGCCATTAAAACAAGCACACCAGATTGTTCATTTACAGAGTCATTTGATAGAGAAAAAGGGGAAGGTAGAGAGAAAAAGGAAAAAATAAAAAATAGAAAAGTAAACAAATAAAAGAAAGGGGGGGAAAAGGAAAGAAAATTTACAGTGACAATGCTCTTCTCAATGCGTGTGACATACCAGTTAAGACAATCTTTTGCAATTCCTGCATGGATGGTAAGCCAGGGATCATTCTAAAATAATTTTCAGTTCCTTTTTTGATCATTCCAAGTGCTCCTACAATCACTGGTATTGTAAACGTCTTGAGATGTCACATCTTTTCGATTTCGATTAGCAGATCTTTATATTTTCTGAGCTTATCAAGTTCTTTTGCCAAGATATTATGGTGACAGGGTATGCTCATGTCAATCAATAAACAGACTTTATTGCTTTTGTCTTTCACAATATCTGGTTTAGTTGCCTTGATGGTACGATCTGTACACACTAGGAAGTCCCAAAGAATACTTACATTTTCTCCCTCTATTACAACCTCAGGGTGATGCTTGTACCATTCGTCACCAGTCTATTATTATTATCATTATTATTATTATTAGTAGTAGTAGTAGTAGTAGTAGTAGTAGTAGTAGTAGTAGTAGTAGTAGTAGTAGTAGTAGTAGTAGTAGTACCGAAGGCGGCGAGCGGAGAGGACCGTTAGCACGACGGACAAAATGCTTAGCGTCATTTTACCTGTTTTTATGTTCTGAGTTCAAATTCCACCGAGGTTGACTTTGCCTTTCATCCCCATAGAGTTGATAAAATAACCAGTCAAGTACTGGGATCGATGAAATCGACTAGCCTCCTCCCTCAAATTTCTCAGGCCTTGTGCCTATAGTAGAAAGAATTATTATTAATAATATAAATCTACTATCATAGTCAACTGCTACAAAGGTAAAGGTGACGCTTTAGATACAAATAATTACAGAGGCATCAAGCTGTTAGATCAGGTTATGAAAGTTACAGAGAGGGTCATAACCCAACTAATTAGGGAGCGAATCAATTTAGATGAGATGCAGTTTGGGTTCGTGCCAGGTAAAAGCACTACTGATGCCTTATTTCTAGTGAGACAGTTGCAGGAGAAATACCTAGCTAAGGATAAACCTCTGTACCTGGCTTTCGTTGACATGGAGAAAGCCTTTGACAGGGTCCCCCGATCCCTTATCTGGTGGTAAATGAGGAAACTTGGGATAGAAGAATGGTTAGTGAGAGCTGTGCGAGCCATGTACAGAGATGCTGCCAGTAAGGTGAGGGTTGGAAATGAGTACAGCAATGAATTCCGGGTAGAGGTAGGGGTCCACGAAGGTTCCGTCCTCAGCCCCCTCTTATTTATCATAGTCCTCCAGGCAATCACAGAGGAGTTCAAGACAGGTTGCCCCTGGGAGCTCCTCTATGCTGATGACCTTGCCCTAATTGCGGAGTCACTATCAGAACTAGAGGAGAAGTTTCAGGTGTGGAAGCAAGGTCTAGAATTGAAGGGCCTTAGAGTCAACCTAGCTAAAACCAAAATCCTAATAAGTAGGAAGGTAGATAAAACACAAACCCCTTCAGGTAGATGGCCCTGCTCAGTATGTAGAACAGGAGTAGGTAGTAACTCTATAAGATGTACCCGGTGCAAGCTATGGACACATAAGAGGTGCAGCAACGTCAAAGGCAGGTTAACTAGCAAGTTAGTTTTTGTTTGTGGCAGATGTTCAGGTGCAATAAAGACTGTAAACAAACAGGAAACAACTTCTATCTCATTCCAGGGTGAAAAACTAGAGGTAGTCGATAGCTTCCGCTATCTGGGCGACCAAGTTAGTAGTGGGGGTGGGTGCGCTGAAAGTGTAGCTGCTAGAATAAGAATAGCCTGGGCAAAGTTTAGAGAGCTCTTACCCCTGCTGGCGACAAAGGGACTCTCACTCAGAGTAAAAGGCAGACTGTATGACGCATGCGTACGAACAGCCATGCTATATGGCAGTGAAACATGGGCTGTAACTGCTGAGGACATACGTAAGCTCGCAAGGAATGAAGCCAGTATGCTCCGTTGGATGTGTAATGTCAATGTGAATACCCGTCAGAGTGTAAGTATCTTGAGAGAAAAGCTGAACATTAGAAGCATCAGTTGTGGTGTGCAAGAGAGACGATTGCGCTGGTATGGACATGTGGTGAGAATGGATGAGGATAGCTGCGTGAAAAAGTGCCACATCCTAACAGTTGAGGGAACCCGTGGAAGAGGTAGGCCCAGGAAGATCTGGGCTGAGGTGGTGAAGCAAGACCTTCGTACATTGGGCCTCACCGAGGCGATGACTACTGACCGAGACCTTTGGAAATGTGCTGTGCGTGAGAAGACCCGGCAAGCCAAGTAAGATCGTTGCCAGTGCCCCTGGACTGGTTCTTGTGCGGGTGGCACATGAGATGCACCATTTTGAGCGTGGCCGTTGCCAGTACCGCCTGACTGGCTCCCGTAGGATTTTCGAGCGAGATCGTTGCCAGTGCCCCTGGACTGGCTTGTGCGGGTGGCACATAAAAGACACCATTTCGAGCGTGGCCGTTTTCGTGCGGGTGACACGTAAAACCACCCACTACACTCTCTGAGTGGTTGGCGTTAGGAAGGGCATCCAGCTGTAGAAACTCTGCCAAATGAGACTGGAGCCTGGTGTTGCCATCCGGTTTCACCAGTCCTCAGTCAAATCGTCCAACCCATGCTAGCATGGAAAGCGGACGTTAAACGATGATGATGATGATGATATTCCGGTTACATCACCAGTTACATCTTGTGTATTTTCAAAGGCCAGATAGAAAATATCATAATACCAGAACCGTATTAATAATGGAAATCACTTGATGATATGATCATGCTGGAGAATCACATCATGATAGCTTAAAAAGCAAAGAGAAAGTCGCTTTGTTTCGGCTTTTGATTGAGTTGAAAGAAACAGTGAATAGTACTGATAGAGTTAACGATTGAATACGATCTATGACCATCAACCACTACACTATAGGTGGAAGGAGAGAGGTTGTGTAGTGAGAGAGAAAGGTGAGGGAAATGTAGATAGATAAAAATGGATGAAGAGAGGGGGGGGTGATGCCATAAAGATCGAAGTTTAGTATTTGCTCGGATTTCGGAAACTTTTGTAAAATCTTTAAAATACAATATCGGCTAAGAACACCTTGGTTTTACATCAGAAATGTTGAATAAACATACCAAATGTTCTTTATTATCATAAACCCAATGAAACCCTCTACATTTATAATTCTCAAACAACTCGAGAAATATTATTGAAAATCTAGTCTGAAACTATCAGACATTCTAAAATTTTGTATAGGCTGGATATATTCTGCATACATTCGAAGCCATTATAACGAGGCACATGGTATTCAGAAGATCGTGTTTCACATATTCCTAAGCAATAACACCACGAATAGACGAAACAGGAATCAAACTGTCTTCTGGTATATTCCAGCTACTTTTCTCGAAGCAGCAATCTCACTGACAATATTCTCTGCACAGAGGTGGAACTTGCCCTACAGCATAAATAATTCTATCAAATATTTAATAAAGCAGCATAAAAGTCCTATTCCACTACCTCTAATTTTACCTAATTAAAAAATCTCTTCTTATAGCACCAAATTAAATACAACTCGTGACCTAAATATCACCGGTTGCAAATTTAGTAATCCACACAAGTGCCCCCATTATTTTAACGGTTTTGCAAGAAATATAGTATGCAGATGTACAGTAACAACAAAAACGAGGAAACGTTTATATTTGGAAATATACGCTTAGACACATTGCAAGAAAGAAAACCAGTTTGCAATTGCTTAGCATTTGAAGCTGTAAAGAGACCGGAATGCCTTCAATCTCTTCTGGAAAAGCCTTCTAAAAGCTAACCATACAATTTATGCAGGGTAGATGCATTAGAAATGCTCTTCATAAAGTGACTACTATTGATTTGAAAATGACATTATGCAACCATAAGATCCTAAAAATATTACCCTACTACCAATTTTCCAGTAATAATAACTGACCACATCAACATAACAGAATAATTCATAACAGAAGAATCTTCCATTTACCAAAACACAATAATTCACCAATATAAAACAGTACGATCTAAGATTGGAACCAGAGATCCACCACATGATCTCAATACGGAACCTTTAAATACCTAATAAGTACCTGTAATCCTCCGTCTATATCTATGAACAGCTGCTTTTACAATGGATCCACTACTTTGAATAATTAGATTAATTTAGACCTGTTTAGTCTCTCCCCCGATCAAACATATTAATATAGGCCGCTTGCACACAGAAATCACAATTTTCATATTAATAATGTTGCACATGCCAATAAGGCTGTGAGCTGGCAGAATCATTAGCAAGCGGGGCAAAATGCTTGGCGGCATTTCGTCCATTATTGTGTCTTAAATTCATATTCCGCCGAAGTCGACTTTGTTTTCATTCTTTCGGAGTCGATAAAATAAGTGTCAGTTGAACACTAGGGTCGTTGTAATCGACTTAACCCCTCCCCCAAAATTGCTGGCCTTGTGCCAAAATTTGAAACCCATAATGTTACAAATGACATCATCATCACTATCATCATCACTTTCAATAATATTATTATTAGAAGTAGGATGGAAGAAACTGGAGACAGCTGAGTAATCGGCCTTTCTGCGTGTAGTTTTCCCTCCAATTACCTTAGGTGGATTGCGAGGCTATTGAAGACTATATTCAGTTTTATATTTTTCTGAATTCTATGTTTTGTCTTTTGTTATATCTTTATTGTTGTTGATTCCCTTCTGATCGATGTGAACCCTGCCTTTTTGTGTGTTTCGCTTCGTCTTTTGATATTGTTCTGAATGTCTTGAGCACTTGTGGCTGAGAAAAGAAATCATTATTATCATCATTCAAATTCCACCGAGGTCGACTTTGCCTTTCATTCTTTAGGGGTCAATAAACTAAGTACCAGTTTTGTACTGGGGTCGATGTAATTGTCTATCCCCTCCCCCAAATTTCAGGCTTTGTGCCTATAGTAGAAAGGATTATTATTATCATCATTACTATTAAGGCGGCAAAGTGGCACAATCGTTTGTACGCCGGGCAAAAAGCTTAGCGGCATTTCGCCCGTCTTTACACTCTACGTTCAAACTACGCCGAGGTTGACTTTGCCTTTCAGCCTTTCGGAGTCGATAAAATAAGTGCCAGTTGAACACCGGGGTCGATGTAATCGACTAACACTCTCGTACCAAAATTTCAGGCCTTGTGCTTTTAGTAGAAAAGAATATTGATTCTTGTACGTTCTGTTACTCTCTTTATTTTAACATTTAATGCTAGAGATAACGAAATAGTAATGTGATTCCATACACTAAACTTGAAACTGAAACGGTTTCATTTGGCTATATGCAACCGTTACTTTTCAAGTTTCCCCCAAGGACTTCAAAATTCAATCAACCTCTAAAGTTTAACCCTAATGGCATCACGCCCGCTACCTCTCACTCTCTTTCCCATTATTCCTTCTCTTTCCTTTTCTCTTTTTCTCCATCCTTATACATGGGTCCTCCTCTCTCACTACTTCACCGCTTACTTCCACCTAAGAAGCAGTAACTGACATTACTTAATTTTATTTTGCGTCCCAACAATACTACTCTCTCTCTCTCTCTCTCTCTCTCTCTCTCTCTCTCTCTCTCTCTCTCTCTCTCTCTCTCTCTCATTTCCTCTCTCATTCGTACGTCTACACAAGATGGCGTCCCTTTTTCCGTTTCACCCTATCATCATATAGTTGATCTGGATCTGAGTTGCCCAGTGTCACCACGTGGGTGATCATTGTTTAGACTATTCTGGCTCCATCATACACTCTGGTTTTCGAAGAAATGAATTGAAATAATTGTACAGTTGCATGATACCATTTCGTCTGCATCTATAATACATTGAGTACTTCCTTGAGTTACGATCTAGTCGATTAATGAAAGAGGTGTATAATGTATGAATGAGTGTGCAAACATAGATATATATGTAAGGATTTTTATCGTATAAGTGTAATGCGTGAAACAGTACACGATATGAATGAGATAACTTGTCCCTACAAATATGTGCGTGTGTATGCGCGTGTGTGTATGTGTGTCTGTGCCTGTGTGTGTGTGTGTGTGTGTGTGTGTGTGTGTGTGTGTGTGTGTGTGGCATGTGTATCTATCTGTCTGTCCGTGTCTGTGTCTGCGTAAGGCAAATGTAATTGTAAAACGTGTTGTATATCTACACATTTTCTCCTTCTTAACTATCTTCTACCTAGAACAGTATTCTCAGTTGGTTTCTAACTCTTCACCTGCTCTTTTCTTAGCTACTAGCTATTTCTCTTTCTCATTTACCTTATGTTCTCCTTCTTCTGATGAAGAAATAACATCCGAAACACTGAGACTTTCTCTTCCCATTAAAGCATTAAGCTAATACCTCATCTGTCAAACTTTTTCCTTCTATGTTGTCCTTTACATTGTTAATTGCATTTACTCTATATATTAAGGGCTTAGGTAGATTTCCTCTGGGTTCGTTCTCGATATTTGATTACTGAACCAGGTTACTTCGGATATATTTTTACTGCTTGTTGCACTGCACTTAATCTCTTTCGTCCCTTTTTTCTTCTATTCTCTTTATGTATATTTTTTTTTCCTTTTATTACCCTTCTATTTCTCTCGTTTTTTTAAATCCCTTTTTCTCATACCTACTTCCTCAACCATTTCTCCTGCTGGTAAGCTACTATACTTGCATCTAAACACCTGCTTTTTCTCACTTCCTAATTTCCCCCAAAAGGATAACATTCCATTCTGGTTTCTCACCCTTCGCCAGCGTTTCTCAATTGTTTTCTTCTCGCTCCCTCTACGCCCTTTTCTACTCTTCTCAGGGAAGACTAACGCCTGAAACATTAAAACACTTCCTCTATCCTTTAAAGTGTCAAGCTTTAAAGTATAGAGGATACCTTATTTGTTAAACTTCGTTCCTCCTGCGTTGTTCTGTTTTTCTTTTCCATTGTATTTGCACCATATATATATATATATATATATATATATATATACATATATTTGTGTCTACATGTATAATATACACACGTATGTGTGTGAATCCATCCATGCATGCATCCATCCATGCATACATACGTACATACATACATACATACGTACATACATACATACATACATACATACAATCAGTCCCTCAAACTCAAAATTTGTGCATCAACGTTCTCCCTGTCTCTCCTGTCTCCCACAAAATATGCTACAAGTACCTCGGTATTGATGAAAATATGTAAGAAGGTACTGTGAATAAAGATAGAGTGCCCCAAGACTATTATGCCAGACTTAGAAAAATATGGCAGTCGGAATTCCCTTCTTAGAAGAAGACAATATTCTACAATGCATTTGCAGTACCAGTACTGATCCCAACATTTGGAATATCCCAACATTGTAGAAGAAGCCCACAAGATACTGACATCAACTGGAAACTTCCACAGGAACAGTAACATCGATAGGCTCTACCTAAGAAGAGATAAATGAGGTAGGAGCTTGTGATCCTTCAGATCAGGCATTCTTCGTATAAGTGTAATGCGTGAAACAGTACACGATATGAAGAGTACTTCAGTACACGATATGAAGAGCAGACATCCTTTGAATGCCGTATAGTCTCTCTCAGACAGCGCTTGCTAAATAACTGCATCAAAAATAAACATATTCATTTAGTCCTGAAAAGTGAAGAAACAATATCTTATGTATCGGCAGCGAGCTCCTCGGGAAGCACTCTCTTTCTGATGACCTCCCATGCAACCCAAAAGAGCCGGACTAACATACCTCAAAGAAGACCTGGATGTGAAACGCTCACCATACCCCACCCATCTCCAAAAAAGATTATGCATGTGAATGTTTCCCGAAGATTTGAAGAAGACAGTAATACTCGTTTCAGATTTTAGCACAAGACCAGCAGTTTGGGGGAGAGGTAAGTCGGTTACATCGACCCCAGTGCTTTATCTGGTACTTATTTAATCGGCTCTGAAAGGATGAACGGCAAAATTCCTCGAAGGAATTTTAAATCTCTCTTTGACTCGTGACCGCTACGTCCCATCACACTTCGAATGCTATGCATTTGCAATCCAAGAACAGGAGATTGCGAGATTGCTACTAAATAGCTAACAAATAAAAGAGATAGTTACACCTTTGAAGTTTCAAGACGCAATCGAGATTGTAGATTATGTCATACTTCTATGGAAAACATCACACATGATTAGCAGCTACTCAAAAATGTCTTCAAGGTATTACCTCCCTATGCGACACGACTTTGTAGCAAAAACAATATACAATGCCTTTCGGAGAAAAGACTGTCTTGGAATAAATATAGAGAATATCTCCGTTACTGAATACGTACCCAACCATCAGCACAGGAAATACTGGTGGAACATTCCCATGAAAGCATCTGTCAAGTGTAAGCATAACAAACCCGATATTGGTGTTTGGGAGAGACAAGATAAAACTATTTATCGCCATAAAGGTCAGCTGTTTTGTTGATGGGAATATCTCTTTGAAAATCAAAGAGAAAGAACTACGGACAACTACTTCGAAACCTCCAGCTTCTGTAACCAGCCTACATATTTACATTTATACAAATGATCTTTAGTGCACTTGGTTTTGTGAGTAAATGCTTTACTGAGAGTTTGGATAATCTTGGATTTTCGGAAAAAGAAATCAATCAAGTAACTCACATATTACAAATACAATCTGTAAGTGGAACAGTAAAAATATGCAAGACTTTTCCCAAGTTAAACATGTGACATTTTTTTAAATTATCTAAATTCTAACGATGGAGCTTTCTATTTTTGTTAGAAACCATCTCCTTTCTCGGAGTAAGGATTTATATAATTAAAAACGGAAGAGAACATACATGCACGTATGTGAGTGTGTGTGTGTTTAAATGTGTGTGTGGTGTGCGTCTATCAGATGTGATCACACACACACATATATATGTGTGTGTGTGTGAGTGTGTGTATGTGTGTCTGTATATATATGTGTGTATGTATATATATGTATATAGCATGTATGTATATATGTATGTATGTATGTATGTATGTATGTATGTATGTATGCTTGTCTCGGATCACTATGATCCATCATGCTCTCATGAGAAAATTACCAAACGATATATCATTATTGGACTGCAAAGCAATTTACAAAGGAAGAACGTTGGAAAAGCTTTGAAGTGAATGAATTAAGAAAAATACCCAATCAAAATAAAATACTAGACATAAGGAAAATCCGAAATCCCTGTCATCAATGTCGAAGTAGTTCTTATAATAAGCAGTCATGTTCATATATGTTTATAACTTATAGCAGTTTGAGACTATTGCAAAATATTTTATATATAGATATATTTGCTTCATGTAAAATTGCAGTATTTATAAAGTTGAGTTGAAAAATTTTCCAGTTCAGCAAATTGTTGTCAAAATTTAAATTAAAATATTTTTGTGGAAATTGAAAAAGTTGTTCTATTGTTGTTATTTATGAAGCTTCTTAAAATTCATCATTACTTAGCATATCCAGATATGTATCTCTTTTTTATTAATTTTTATTCATTTAAATTTGCTGTAAAATAATACATATCTTAAAGACAAATTGATTATTTTCCAAGTAATTACATTACATCTACAATAACCGCGGGTCACCCAGTGAATTTGAGTGAATTTGAGTGAATTTGGCAGATATATATATATATATATATATATATATATATATATATATATATATATATATATATATATATATATATATATAGCCAAGCTAACGTGGCAGTCCAGAGAAATAGGACGAATGCTGCCGTTAATTAGCTCCAAGAGGCCATCGCCTCTAGCTACCTATCTGACACACAAATCTGCGTCTATAACACCTTCGAACATGGGAGGTCATCAACTTCCCCTTGCTGGTTTAGCATCCACAGACCGGTTTCAGGGTATTTTCCCCTTATCAATGTGGAGTAGCTAAACCTAGCAGGTGTCACTGTTAGCCGTCTGTTCGAAGGTTTATTTATATATATATATATATATATATATATATATATATATATATATATATATATATATATATATATATATATATATATATATATATATATTCAGTGGAACACATTCACTGATTTTCAAAAATAAAAATATTATCATTTCTAAACGTCTCTCTAAAGGAGAAATAAAGTAACAGTACTGTGTTATGGACGCAGATTTGTGTGGCACATAGCTAGCTAGAGGCGATAGCCTATTGGAGCGAATTAACGCCAGCATTCGTCCTATTTCACTGAACTGCCACGTTACCTTGGCGATAAATATTAATACCCAGTACTGCTGCAGTATCTCTCCTTTAGAGAGATTTAGAAATAATAATAATATATATATAATGCGTGTTGTGTCTTTTGTTCCCCACCCCCATTGCTTGATATCTGGTGTTGGTTTGTTTACATCACCGTAAACTTGCGGTTTGGCAAAACAAACCGATAGAGTAAGTATCAGACTTAAAATATATGTGCTGAGTAGTTTTGTTCGACTGCAGTCTTCAACGTAGTGCCCCGACATGGCAACAGTCCAATGATTGATACTAGTAAAAGCTAGATATATAACACAGAATGAATAATATTTATTGTTAAAGTCGTTGTTTGACAAAGCGTTAGCCCTGATTGAACAAATGTATAATCAAAGACCTTCTAACTGTGATTTGTCTTTTATTTCCAGATATAGTGTATTTGTAACTACATTATGCGTTGTGTTTTTTTCCGTTCTTCAAAGCTGTAAAATTATTGAAGTTGACTTGGTTGATGTTTCTAGAACATTAAACAACCACATAAATGCTTCCCTTAAGGCTTGAATGTTAAAGACGATAAATACTGACGGCCTAATTCATGCAGTTGCTTATACTTCAATATGCTGACTTCCAGTATTTTCGCTAAATAAATATGATATCACTATGAGCACTTTTTGCGATATGTGATTATCTTTTCAAGCAATGTGGATAGTAACACAAATTAGTTTTAAATGACACTTCCTGAATTGTTAATAAAACAGTAGTGGTGACTCTGCTGACGCTATTGGTTACGTAGCAACCAGATACTGATTCTTAGCATCTTCGACAATAACAGAAGATTGAAGCATGTCCTTAGCTATCACCTTGCCTGCTAACAAAGATCGAATTTTCTCCTACTATGCATTGAAATTCAATTTTCAGTAAAATTAATTTTGGATTTTCTGGAAATTATGATCTACTTATTTTATTTTATTTTTTAGAGTTATCTCATAATTACCTTCGGGATTTTGTTTCCGTTCTTAAACTAAATGGCAAATTTCAGTTCATGAAGAAATTTTTTCGAACATCATTCAGTACATTACCACCAAACTAAATAACAGTAGATATGGAGTTGCCGATAGTATCACCACACATTATGTCTCCTAACCTTAGTCTGTGTACCAAACCTATCAAAACATTGAGAGAGTTCATTGCATTAAGTTTGACTTGCCTACCTGAATGTTTTACTTGCCTATCTCATTTCCTTTGCTAATGCTGTGCACGCATTCATCACACTTGGAAATGATGACAACATTAATTACCTATTTATGAACGATTTATAGATCGCTTTGTCAGAAATTGGTATACTTGTAAAGACTGGATGCTATCGTTGCCACAATATTGGAATGAAGTTTAGCAACGCAAAATGCGTTATAGCCAATTTTCAAAAAATGTAAGAGAGAGGTGGTTTACAATGCTATTTAGTTACTATTTAGTGTTGGTGATCCCAAAGGAGCTGGTTATAAATACCTTGGTATACAACTATTAGATAATACTTTAGACAAAATGATGAAAACAAATGTAACAGAAACGTATTTAACAAGGCTAAACAATAGTATTGACTAGCAAGCTGCATTTCAGAAGCAGTTATAGTATGGATTCTATGTGTGGTGCCGATTGATAATTATAATAATAAAGTGTTCACAGGCATCATCTCAAGGAAGATATATACGTTCCTTGCGGAAAACAATCTACTCCCAGTAGAACAAAAGGGATACTGGAAAGGGTTCAAGGACACTAAGGAACGTAATGAAGAACTGCAAACGATAACAAAAAACTTGTGCATAGCTTGGATGAAGTTTAAAAAGGTTGATAACATGTTGCCGCATTCGTGGATTCTGGAAACACTCTACATGTGTGGAGTAGCTAAGAACGTGCGTGCACTAATCAAGAACAGTATGCCAGAAAAGAACAAGTCTTTTCTGTAGCAACTTGTACTTAGCCGAGGTAACAACAAAAAGAAGTATCTTCGAGATAGAGTCTTGTTCACCTTTATTATTTGTTATAGACATGATCCCACTTTCTGTAATACTAAGCAAAGTCAAAGCGCACTACGATCTAAAGAAGAATGGACCTCGTCTCCACCACCTTCTCTTCATGAATGATTTAAATCTGTTTGCATAGCAGAGCCTGGAATGAGGACGCTGGTTGAGATTGTACAGGTGTGCAGCAAGGATATAGGAAAGTATTTCGTGATCTCAAAGTGTGTGGTATTAAGTTTGAAACGAGGGAGAAAGCAGGTTACAAGGACATAGGATTGCGAATAGAAGACTCGGATGATAGTGATACAAGTACCTCAGGATCCTGGAGCTGGATAATATCTTGCACAGAGAAATAAAAGACAAGGTCACCACTACGTATTTGAAGCGCTTCAGACTTTTCTTGAAGTCAACATTCAATGCAAAGAACTTTGTAACTGCCATCAAAATATGAGTTGTCATTGTACACAGCAAACCACAGCACATACCCAAGGCACACAGAGCTGCGCTCGGTAGTGAAGTGAAAGCACGTTATAAAAATAAAACTACTGAATAATAATAATAATGATACCTCTCCATTCCTGTTCTGCTTGGCACTGACACCTTTATCTGACATGCTAAATACAACTGGATGCGGATACAAATGTTACGGCAAAACAATCAGCCAACTTTTATATATGGATGACCTAAAACTATACGCTACAAAGGATAAACAGCTAGAAACACTACTACAGACAGTACATGGATTTATCAAGGAAATAGATATGAAATTTGGATTAGAAAAATGTGCCAAAGCAACCCTGAAGAGAGGAAAACTAGTTAAAAGTAGCAACATCACACTAGATAAAGCCAATGAAATAAGAGAATTAGACCAAAACCAGATATACAAATACTTAGGAATCAATGAAATAGATAGGATACCACATTCACAAATGAAAGAGAAAATAAAGAAGGAATACTATAGACGAGTTAGATCAATACTGAAAACAGAGTTCAACGCTTCAAAAATACCTATTTCAGAAGCAAGGGAAACTAATACAAATAGCCACAAAACACGAGCAAAACGAAGAACTCTGTTTTCAGTATTTAAGGAAGCTGGCAAATACAAACAAGAAATCATACTACCTAACAAATATGAAGAAGAAGAAGAAGAAGAAGAAGAAGAAGAAGAAGAAGAAGAAGAAGAAGAAGAAGAAGAAGAAGAAGAAGAAGAAGAAGAAGAAGAAGAAGAAGAAGAAGAAGAAGAAGAAGAAGAAGAAGAAGAAGAAGAAGAAGAAGAAGAAGAAGAAGAAGAAGAAGAAGAAGAAGAAGAAGAAGATCCATAATTCCCACCTTATGGGTAATAAGAGCTCTGCAGTCTTGGCTGACAGTCTTACTAGGGATGGTGTCACGATAAAAATACCGGTTGGTTGCTAACCTTAAAGCACAAACCTCAATATTGAGTGAAAATGTCTAATACAAATGTATCAAATAATGGTATGAATGAGGCTGGAACCAAAGGTGAATGCCTTTTGCCCGGCAGGTGTCCTGTGGTTGAGCAATGCATGCCCGGTCGTCACTCAGAGACTGCTTATACACAATGACTTGTAATTGAATGGTAGATCAGAAGTGAATCCAGCAGAAGGGGATTCCGACATTGAATGAAAGCAAAATAAAATGAAATAAAACTTCTCGAGACAAGTAAGCAACGGCTAGCCGACCAAGCAAGAGCAATAAGGCATGGTTAACAGACATAGAAATTGAAAAGAAAAAGCGTAAGTAAAAACAGTAATAATACTTCACCAGCAGATGACGTGCCTAGCGAGAATAGAGAAATGAATGGCGGCAGTGAAAACGTAGAATAAAGTGAAAATGTAAATGCACTCTCGGCAAATGAAGCAGAAGTAATGGGAGGAGCTACATCACAAGAATACTATGATGATCAACAAAGCATAGTAAGGATGATGTGCCAATATATTACAGAAGACCAGGATCGAACACAACCACCAATCTGAGGTACATTGACAGATGCAAGCTCAAAGCTGTAACCGAAAGGATAGATTCTGTCCTTGGACTATTCCAGACGGGAAATATAACTGAAACCAACAAGATTATTTGGGCTGCAGATATGGTTGTTGCAGATAGAGTCGGATACAAAGAAGAGAACAAACAGAAGGTAAAGAACCATACTAGCGTAGACGAATTTGTGAGAAACAAATAAAGTTAAAAAGACATTTAGGACAAATCAATAGATTGAAAAGAAGGGAATTGCAGAAAAAAAAACAAGAATAAGACTTGGAAGAACATATAAAATAAGAGATAACGGGTATGATGCGATACTGGAAGAAGTGAAAGAAAGAGTAGTAGCAATCAAGGCAAAACTGGAAAGATGTGGCAATAGAGCAAAACAATTCAGACAGAAAAATTGTTTGAAGCAAATCAGAAAGAAACTTTTTCAAGAATTAGATGGGCAGTTACACGTAACAATGATATCAGATGCAGATGAAAGCAAGGCATTCTGGGAAGGAATCTGGGACCAAACTGTAAAGCACAATGATGAAGCGGAGGGGCCGTATGAAATCCAAGATAGGTTAAGAAATATAGAAGGCCAAGACAACACAAAATAACTACAGAAATGATAAAAAAAGCAGTTAAGAAAATTCTCAAATTAAAAGAGCCCAGGACCGGATGCGAAATTTTTTTCCTACGAGACTTCCGAACCTCAGTTATGAACTCATTTGCATACAGCCAATCAGAGCTCAACTATCAAACCAATTTATGAGCGCATTACAAGTGATGGGTGATAAAATACAATCACTTGGGTAAGGAATGACCATGCATCTTTTCTCTTTTAATAGTACTTGTTCTTGTTCTTGTTTCAACTATGGCTGCCTCCGCATTATTATTTATGTTGGTGTTTACTTTGTAAAACAGTAAGGGAAGAGTGTTGCTAGCACATCAGCCTCTACCCACATTTTTCCCATCCACATTTTTACCATATGGGGCCCTAACAAAATCCGAGAGTAGGTATAGATGCAAATCTAATTACTTGTCTCTCAAAATCAGGTATAACTTGGCGATCGGTCGACTTACAACACCGTTCTTCGTCTTGAGTTTACTTGGTAGAGTGTGTTTTACCAAGAGATTGGTTGTATTTAACACATTCACGAATGTCATGCTGGGCTTTGCGCCTAGGCATAATCTGAACGGCACCTTTCCTTTTACACTTTTCAAACAATCCTTCAATGGTCTGCCAGCACCAATGCGGTTTCTGTCACTACCATCTTTCTCTTGGATGCTGCAGATGGTTGCACACCAATCGTCTTCATACTGACCAGAGATTTTTGTTTGGGAGAAAAAAAATTTTGCACTAGAGATTTTCGTTTTTTCTTGCCAAGAACATGTGCCACACCAGAGTACCGACCAAAGCAATGAAGCGCGGAAGCTAATGCAGTATCTAACAATATACAGACTTCCATAATTCGTACCAATGAATTAATGCGTATTTATAAAACCTTCAAGCAGTTTCAGTACTTTCATAACATTATTACTCTAGTAATTCAAACCTACGGCTAACCAACGTATGTGTTCAGTATCGATGATATTGGCATCTGAATGAGAGCACAATACAAGATTCGCAGGGCAATCGGAGGTCGCCATTTTGAATGCCAGCCTTTGTTAAGTTGACAACAAGATCAAGGTGAGCTCTGATTGGCTGTATGCAAGTGAGTTCGTTACTGGGGTCCGAAACTCTCGTGGGGAAAAAACTTCGCGGACCGGATGGGGTCCAAGGTTATTGGATGAAGAAGCTGAGAGGACTCCATGAAAAGATAGCTCAACAGCTAGATGGACGTCTGCAAGAAGGCACGTACCCAGCTGGACTACAAGGGGGAAACCATGTGCCAACGATCCTGAAAAGGGTAATTGTGTATCCAACTTTCGACCGTAACGTGGCTTCCGTTAATATGGAACTGTATAGATATTTAGTAATAAGTGGGGTGCTACCCACTGAATAGAAAGGGTCTCGAAAGAGGAGTCGGGGAAAGAAAGATCGGCCGTTAATTGATAATCTAATTATCAGAAACTGCAAGAGAAGTTACACAAAGCTGAGCACTCCTCGGTAAGAAGAATCATGGAAATATATAGAGTGACAGGAAACATGAGAAGCCTTATATAGAACAGTATGAAATGTTGGAGAACTGAATTGACAGCAGGGAGTCAAGTATTAGGATAGGTGAAAATCATGAGAGGAATCTTCCAGGGGGGATAGTGTGTCTCCACTGATATTCGTGTCGGGAATGATCCCCCTTGAGTGAAATACTACAGAAGACAAAGTTGGGGTATTCATGGACGACTTGAAGTTGTTCACAAAAAGTGAGGCAGAACTGGACAGCCTAGTCCAGCCTGTGCGGATTTTCTCGAATGAATCAAAATGGAGTTTGGACTCACAAAATGTGCTTACGATGGTGATGAGATGAGGAAAGCTTCTCAAGACAGAAGGCAGATGGAGGCCAAGTGGTGAAATGATGAAGGCAATTGAACCTGAATCCGGTTATAAATATCTGAGAATACTTGAATCAAAAGGAATTAAACACAATATGAAAGAAAACACAAAAAATGAGTACCTGAGGCGAGTGAGAAAAATAAGTAGTTCGGTATGGTGCTGGCATCTTGAAGTGAACAGAGGTGGGGCTAAAAAGTTGGACAGGAAGACAAAGCTCCTAACGATGCACGGAGCCCATCATCCACGTGCAGCCACTGATCGCCTATACATGAAGAGAGCGAATGTAGGAAGGGGGCTGATAAGTTTGGAAGACTGTGTACGCTTCGGACTCAGAGCTTAATCAGGTACCTATCTCAAAGTAAGGAAACTTTGCTTGTGTCAGATAGGAATCAGGGAGTATTGAAAACTAATAAAAACGGAAAAACGAAGGAAGAAGTACAAAAATGACATGAAGAAGCATTACGCAACAAGGGACAACACAATCAATTCTATGTAGCCACAACAGAAGTTGCTGGAAAACATAGGTGGGATTGGCAGAAGAAAGGAACACTGAAAAAAAAAGACTGATAAGACAGACCTTTCAGGTGTAGCTTCCTCTCGGCCCATTTCTGTGTGAGAGTAGTCACCTTTCTTACTACCCCGTCCTAGTTTTTGTCCATCTGGAGATCAGCACCGAACCAGATCCCGAGCAATTTAACCAGTGCCCAACGACACAGGTGAATGGCATGTACTTGCCTCTCCAGGTGCCATACTGCAATTCTACTTACTTTTCCTAGTTGATTTGCGTTCTTGTTACCACTCCGTAGTCCCTGAAAGCGTTGCCGATTATCTCAATACGTTTGCTTTTCGACACCACTACAGTGATGTCGTCGACATCTGCTGAAACGGATCTCCCGCATCTTAGTTCATGTGTGATGCCCCTCAATAAGCAGCAATATTGATGATATAAAGTTAGTAGATTACACTGATAACAGTACTTGGCTGGTAATTAATTTTATCGACTTCTGAAAAGATGAAAGACAAAGTTGATGAAGGCGCAATTTCAGAATACCAGAAATTTAAAGGAAGGGAGCAATCAATTATTTCCGTCCTGGTATTTGAATGATAATTTGTTTTAGGGACAACAGAAGGATAAAGAACATAGTCGACCTCGGCTGCTCTTGAACGGAAAATGTAAAAAAAAAAAAGAGGATTTTAAATACTGTAAAGTATTATGCTAGAGACCCTACAATAATTGCGAAATCTAACGTCGATCTGGAAGTTTTCCTCCAGACAAAACCAATAAAAATATAACAATAATTACGTTTCCTGATATTAATGAAATAAGCTGTCAATAACATTGACAGTAACCAGACAGCATTATGAAACACAGTAGAGAGTGACAGTAACAAATATCATGGGAATGACATTTAATTATACTGCCATGATTTCCATCAGATCTCAAAAAGCAAAACAGCTTTAATCGTGCGTAACAATTCTTCGCTTCAGCTGCAACTGCTACCATTTAAACTAGTAACTTTAGTATATTTCGAAATTTATATAAAAGATGTCTAAACAGACAGAACTAAAATTCAAAATGCGGAGTAATGTTTTATACATACAAGACACACACACACACACACACACACACACACACACACACAGAGGGTGTTCAAGCTAAATTTGACAATTTGTATAAAAACAAAACAAAATATTCCACCCGAAAATAAAGGTATTTTAAAACATCAAAAAATATCCACGAGATCAAGGTTAGGAGATAATATTTTACTCAAAGTAGCCGCCCCCAGCTTCCACCACGGTCTCAAGATGGCTCCGGATCTTGGTGCATGCCTTTCTCACTGTGTTCATTGAAAATCCTTTGAACATTCCTTAATCTTGGCCACCAGCCCGACTTTGGTGCTGCCTCACACATAGTAACCCATGGTATTATAATTGGATGAATTAGGAAGCCTGGAATTGGAACTGGTGAAGTCATAAAAATTCTGCAACAACCATTTCTAAAGCTTCCCTGAGATATGAGGAGCCAAATTCTACTGCTATTCAAATGGTCTTCCAGCAGCAACTCTCTCCAGCAAAGGTTTGATCAGTCTCAAGTATCTTTACATAACCATTTGAATTGATCTGAGGAAGATGTGGGACGGCATGATATCATCACTGACGACACAGCCAAAGACCACAACAGTGTTAGACAACTTGATTTTCATGATACGTGGGATATCACATGGATTGTGGGCAAACCACCTCTTGTTTTAGGTGTTGTGCAACTGGTTCTGGCAGTTCTTTTCATCTAAGAAGCACCAGATCATCCCCGGCTCAACAGAATAACTCAGCGATTTGCCTTGACCTTCACTGTCAGAATTTGTCCCTTGTACCTATTTTATAAGTGATAGCGAATGTCTGCATTCAGGATCAATTTCATGGAGGTGACTCCAGCAGCTATCCCCTTCACCAAATCCCAGATGCCCTTGCTCAGATCTTTCAGCACCTTGTCCTGAAGTTGTTGGATGAACTCCGGCGTACGTCATGGTGTCGGAATTTTGATACACGGCGTGAATCAATATGATAATGGTAACTCTTTTCCAATATTCAGATGGTTTTTAGTCCTCCATGTCGTCTAACTTTTTCTTAAAAACAACTTTTGCATTTATGCTCTTCAATGCCATTAACTGTTCACCAATACATCAAAATGTTCCTGAAAAATGGAGAAATAAAATATCGTCAAATTTAGCCCGAACACTCTGTACAAACACACACACACACACACACACAAGCACTGCAGAGTGGTCGAATGGTTAAGAAATTCGCTGTTCGACCATGAGGTTCCGAATTCGATCATATTTCATGGCATTTTGTGCAATTTGTCATTTTCTATATCTCTTAAGAGAAATTTTTCAAGCTGGGCAGGTGGAAACGCTATAAAAACCCGTCAGATGGATTGTACCTGTAATTTAAAGACAAGCCTTACCACACATTGTGTTACATCTAATCTGCCTGAGAATTATGTTAATGACACATGTGCCTGTGGAATCTTTAGTCACACGTTAATTCAATGAGCAGATAATTCAGGGGATCTTTTCTGTTGCTTTCACAGTTTTAAATTTTGTCCTAATTGTTTTCAAATTTGGTCTACTGATTTAGTTTTGTATGCTAATTATGAAAGCGAAATCATTTTTGCCAATCAATAAATAAAAGTTGATGACTTTTAAAGTTAAGAGAATTTGAACAATTTTAATCAAACAAAAGCTACAGACACATTGGTGCCTGTTTCCGTAGTAACAAGCGAAACTATAGTCTGCTTAAACCACCTCCACGTGTATCTCCTTTACCTGTGTATGTTCTTTCACGAGTGCCTATTTTTTTGGACCATTGTACCTCGTTTTCTTGTTGTGTCTTGTCACTGTCTTACCTTCATAATTTTTAACTGCGTTTTCCCGGCTCGTTTCAACCTAAATACAAATATGACTGCAACCAACCCGTTTAGTCTTTCGAGTTTGATGGAGAAAGTGAAAGCGAGGAGAATGAGGTTCCTCACTTTCAAGAGAAGTGTATTATCCCTAAAAGAAAATTGTGTAAAAAGAGGCTGACCACTATGTATGTGTTCTTTTAGCCCATGTAATTCTTTTGACGAGCAGTCAAATCCAAACCCTAAGCTAAACACTAACACTAAACCCTAGACCTAACCCTAAACCCTAAACTTAAACCTGAACCCTAAACTTAAACCTAGACCCTAACGTACTTGGTTCGTTTTTTTTTTTTTTTGTCTTTTTGTAATATTTCACAAAAAACTTCGTTGGGGATTTTTTCTTGTTTAAATTATTTGCATGCTTGGTTCACCGTTTCACATGACTTTATTAATTAAAACGTATTAAAATTTCAAAACATCTTACAACTTTCATCGTTATATTGTTTCCAAATTTACCAAATTTAAAAATCTTCATTTAATTTTAAAATTTCAAAATCTGTGACCACAACAGAAAAGACCCAATACAGTTGATCGACCAACTGAATACTGATCGTCCAACCAACAGAGAACCAGCTATAACAGCGCGTGCGTGTGTGAGAGAGAGAGAGAGAGAGTGTGTGTGTGTACATACACACAGAGAGAGTGAGTAGGGTGGAAAGGAGAGATAGAGGACATTCTATAGAGATAACTGAAAGGTGATATACGGAACGTCGTACGCCAGAATTTCATAATAAATAGAAATTTTTGTCTTAGGAGAAAGAAAACAAAAACCTAGCGAACATGTTTACGTATTCTCAAACAAGTATTCCTAACTTTCACCTCTGAATGTCAAAATTTATGTTAACTGATTAGCAGTCTTGATTAATCTGTATCTCTGCTAATGATTATAAGAGAGCAGACTTTCAGACATCTATACATGAACATTAGATTTGGAGAAACTAACTGATGTCTTGAAATTATTTCACCTTTCTTTGACACTCCTTCACATCTGCGCCTAAGCATTTTTCTTTCCTCAGCTAAAAGAGAATTTTTTTTTTTTAATTAAGAGTCTAAGTTTTTTTAATTGAGTTATCTAAGTTCATATCATTGGCTCAATTATGCTGTTTCCATTGTATCTTTAGTTATGCAAATTATGCAAGCCAAACATTATTTGCAATTTTCATTATGCAAATATTTGTGTTAATTGAGAGATAGACTTCCTTATACTATATTATGCTAATGAGATTTAATGTAGAGAAGCATGTCCATGGTTGTTTGTATTCTTGCCTGCTAATAAAAATCAGATTTCCCTTACCCAGAAAAAGCAAATTTCCTTCGATAATTCTTGATTTCTTGATTAACCTCACCTATTCATTGGGAATCTCTAACAACTGTCACTAGGCAAATTTCAATTCATTTCAATTCAGAAAAAGGTTGCATACAACGTTCGTTATATAGGCCCTTTACTTAATTGCTTAAATTCATCGACTTAACCTATTTGAATTATTTATCTTATTTCGTTATATTTTTTAATTGTATGCAGATAGATATTATATGTATGGATGTGTATGCATGTCTTGTTTGTATAAGCACAAGTACACACACTCATATACAGTAGCGGCGGTAATATAAGGGTCAATAAGAACAAGTGTATTGAAATATTTATTATAGAAGATTAACAAAACGTTGTGACTAGATATTTTACACATATTTAGATATATCTAATTTCTATCTTTTGTGAAAATTTCAAGTGAATGGAATAAATATTTCATAAGTTTTGAGGAAATAAACAAATAAGCTTCCAAACTACAATAGCCAAAAGTTAAGGGTCACTTAGAAAAACAATGATAAAAAGAACAAGAAGAAAAAAGAAACCCTTACTATTAATATTTTGTGAATATATCTTTACTATCAATGTCCTCTTGATATCTGTTACTGCAGGACTGAATTAATTTCTTACAAAATGATGGAGTAATATCGTTCCATTCGTTTTTCAATAATTCCCAGAGCTCATCTTGGTTCGTTGGATTTCTCTTTCACGCTCCATCTCCAATAAACTTCTAAACGTTTTCTATAGGGTTGAGATCGAGACTTTGAGGTGGCCAGTCCATGAGATGAACCCCTTCATCACTCAAAAAATCTTTGACTCTCTTCGCAATGTGACAGGGAGCGTTGGCCTGCACAAAGATAGGAGGTTAAACTGACGAGGATTGGAGATATGGAAGAGCATGCTGTCTAAGAATCTACTTGTAGCTTTCAGCAGTGACAATCCCTTGTAGGCGAATAAATAAACCGGGACCTGCAGCAGAGATCACTCTCCATACCGTTACACTGCCTCTTCCATATTTCACTGTCTTCTTCACGCATGCACGAGATAACCTTTCGCCACTTCTTCGTCGGACGTACATCCTGACATCGGAACCAATCACATTAAACTTTGGTTCATCGCTAAAATTAACCAGCGACCACTGTTCTTCTATCCAAACGACATGTTCGTGAGCGAAACGAAGACGGGCTCTTTGATTCTTCTTGGAGATCAGAGGTTTCTTTGCCGGTGCCTGAGCAAGCAACCTCGAACCTCGCAACTTCCGAGAAACTGTTTTGCGCGATATGTTGACATCGGAAGTGGAGCTAAACTCGCAGGATATCTCAGTAGCATTCTTAAACCTATCCTTCAATGACATTCTAACCATAATACGATCCTGTCTTGGTGAAGTTTTATACGAGATCTACCGGTTTTAGGTTTAGCATCTGTCGATCCTGGTGACCTAAAACGAGCTACAATTTGTTGCACAATACTTCTAGACATTCCTACAGGCGCAGCTTTTAAATAGAGCATCAGTTTTTTTTTATCAAAACTAGTTTTGAAGACGTAGCAAACCTTTTATACGCTGAAACATCCACTTGCGCACTGGTTTTAGAAACCCTAGACGCAACTGAGTTTTTGGTGCATTAGAACTTAAATCCATTTTAGGAGATATATTTGGGGGCGCTAATTACAAAAAATTACATTGATTTTGACATATCAATTCTAATTAATGATCTTCAAATAATGTCAGTATTAAAGCTTTTTATATATTACATGCGACCAAACTACCTATTGGATAGTGTTAATGTGACTGAGTACTCCCACATTGATTTTTTTTTAAATGGAGTTACTTTGCAGAACAAAATTTTAATTGATAGGCAAAAACCAATATAATTTTTAGGGTTCAGCGCCTATAAATTAATAAAAACAACTCTCAGAAAAAAGAAACCCTTACTATTAATATTTTATGAATATATCTTTACTATCAATTTGTTACTGCAAGACTGAATTAATTTCTTGCAAAATGATGGAGTAAAAGTTGTTTCCCAAATGTTCAGCAAAAGTTGTTTCCCAAATCCACAACCAGATAGTCAAACAGCGCAACCATTCGGGTGAAGCACAACCTACTACGTTTCTTTGAAGTATTTTGTCGTAACAAAAACATTATGGAATGCCATTCCACAGAAAACAAGTTACAGTTTTGCTCATATACAAAAGCATAAGTCTTCACAAAAATACTATTATGCTCTATCAATATGCACGACATCTAAATCAATATTTGTTATAACGTGTATGAAATACATACATATATTGCAGAATATTTCTTTGAAAAAATTGTGTGGATACGCAATGTTCACGAACGTAATTTGTGCGAGTGAAATTGGGTTGACATAAACCGTATAGATGGAATGTACCTGTTATTCAATGTTACAGCTTTGTCGCTCACTATATCCAACTGATTCTGTCTAAAAAGCATTGTAAGTGTACATATGTCTACAGAATTCTCACCCACTTTATATGCTAATTAAAGGAGCAGGCAATTCATTAGCTCGAGCAAATGAATACTGAACGATGAAACCGATAGAGATCAATTTACATACGCGCACACACGCACAGATAGGCACGCACATGCACACACATACACATACATACATGTGTGTGTGTGTGTGTGTGTGTGTGTGCGTGAATCCACAATCCTCAGGTAAAATCTTAAACAAGTATAAACAGGCAGTGGAGGCGCAATAGCCCAGTGGTTAGGGCAGCAGACTCGCGGTCATAGGCTCACGGTTTCGATTCCCAGACCGGGCATTGTGAGTGTTTATTGAGCGAAAACACCTAAAAGCTACACGAGGCTCCGGTAGGGGTTGGTGGCGAACCCTGCTGTACTCTTTCACCACAACTTTCTTTCACTCTTACTTCCTGTTTCTGTTGTACCTGTAATTCGAAGGGTCAGCCTTGTCACACTGTGTCACGCTGAATATCCCCGAGAACTACGTTAAGGGTACACGTGTCTGTGAAGTGCTCAGCCACTTGCACGTTAATTTCACGAGCAGGCTGTTCCGTTGATCGGATCAACTGGAACCCTCGACGTCGTAAGTGACGGAGTGCCAACAATAAACAGGCAAGATAAAATCTTGATGATGACCTGTCCAACAAATAACATGATAAATATGTAATATTTTGAAAACGAACATTCGAATTTATAGAGAAATCAGAAGTATAATTGGGCATGCGAGGAACAATGGGGCCAAAACATCTTTATTATTTAAAGCAGTTATCTTAATTAGTTTAACTTGATGTGAAGGAGTGTCTGCAAACAGGTAGGCTGAAGTCAAATCATTTCTAGGAAGATATCTTGTCCGTTAAGTGAGAAGCAGCAAAAAGACATAAAAACGTCAACATTTCATTTTAGTAGACACACATGCGCATACAGACATATGCACTCATATACACTTATGCATAAGTATACATATATACATAAAAATTCGAATGTTCTATTTTAAAATATCACATATTCAACATGTTATTTGTTGGGTAGGTCGTCATCAAGGTTTTACCTTTCCTATTCATATCTGTTCAAAATTTTACCTGAAGAGGATTGATTTTTGCTATAATGTAATCTATGAAAACACCAATAAAATTCTACTGAAACAACTGCAGCAAATTTTAAACCCCATTTGTGGTCTTTATTCCTACACCGTATCTGGAACCAGGCCTGTGTCAGATTTACCGTTTAAATTAGATTTGATACTTATATATCAGTGAGGTAAAACAGCAATGAGGTGCCATGTGTTGGTAGTGTACCTGCAGTCAACTACCAACACATGATACATCAAGGTTGTTTTGCCTCACTGTGAACCCTATGTTATGGTACTTAGCCAGTTCTGGCGACCTACGTGCTGAGGCCCCTAGATTCTAACGAATGTTATGTATATATACGTATGTGTATCTGTGAATGCATAAAGGTATGTATGTATGTATGTATGTATGTATGTATGTATGTGTGTATGTAGGTAGGTAGGTAGGTAGGTAGGTATGCTTGTAAGTATATGTGTATGTAAGTATGTTTGCATGTATGTGTGCATACGCACACGCAAAAACCTGGCTTCCGAACAGTTTCGCTTGGCAAAATTTCTCTTAGACTGTGCGAAACAGGGGCTACAGTAGATGATTCTTATCCATGGTACCACGCAGTGAAATGAAACCTAGAAACACATGCTTGCGAAACGAAAACTTTAAGCACACAATTAATTCTGTGCCTAGTAGCATTATTAATAAAATAAACGAAAACACGGAATCATTTTTACAGTAATTATAGGGGAACAAGTTAATATTAAGATTAAGGATTCAAAATTGTATTTCTAGCTAATTAAACATTTCGTTTATAACCAGCTTCCGCGATAAACATTATAAAAATTTGAATGCTGCGAAAACAAAAAATTATTCAGATTTTTTACGTTCAAGCTGTTTTCATCAAATATTTTCAATATTATATAAATTATATAAAATAGGAACATTTCGAAACTTGCAATTTTTTTTTTAAATGTTGTTGACATTTGAAGTTATAATTTTATAATATCGGATTTGAAATTTTTATCGGAATTGCAATCAAATATATTTGATTCTCAGACAGACACTAACACATCATAAAGTTCAAAGTTATGACATACATTTCGAAGAAAGAAGCAACATTCTCACACACATATATATATATGTGTGTGTGTGTGTGTGTGTGTGTGTGTGTGTGTGTGTGTGTGTGTGTGTGTGTGTGTGTGTGTGTGTGTGTGTGTGTGTTTGTATGTTTGTATGTATGTATGTACGTATGTAGATCTTCATGCAAATATTCAATTTAATGCCATCGTTTACCTTTACTATAATGTGGATAAAATATATACTTTGAACAAGGATTATACAGATAAAATTCCATAAAAATCATCGTCGAAAGCAGATATGCTAGTGTATTGCCATTCGTCGGTGGGTACTGCTTATGTGTGCGTACGTGCGTAGTAGTAGTAGTAGTAGTAGTAGTAGTAGTAGTAGTAGTAGTAGTAGTAGTAGTAGTAGCAGTAGTAGTAGCAGTAGCAGTAGCAGTGTTGGTGGTGGTGGTGGTGGTGGTGGTGGTGGTGGTGGTGGTGGCGGTACCAATGTCTTGTATTTGCCTCAGGAGTGTCTGATGAAGAGGATATTACAAGAACAGCTTACAGCTTGTATTGAAATTTACAAAAAAAGATGCGGTGAAGAAATGGAAACGTGGTCCGAATGAGATAAAAGAATATCTTGTTTACAAAATATTAGACCACAGGTAAGTTGCTGTCCTCTTGATACAGGAGAAGCGCCAGCTGAAGCCTATTAAGGAACCCCTCAGATCCAGGAGCAATCTTACTTCCAAAGGCGCAAGCTTAGCAAAACTGTTGTCCTCCAGCGTACAGACGCATGCTTAAAATAAGTCCATTCACCCGACCCCATTTTGCTTCAGTCACTTACAACTTCGCTGAGAAAGATTACTTTCCCTATCCCCATTTCCCTTTCCATGTGGAGCTTTAAAATGTCGATGAGGGCTTTACCGAAGAGGAAGGTGACTGTCCGCAATTCTTTCGACCTCGTGCACCACAGACTCCCTTTCACTATAGCCACTAGACAGAGAAGCGCTACCCTGCCCTGCCTTTGGGAAGCGATGGAGCGATCCTCACGATGGACTCAGCCGATTGTCGGATTCGCCTTCCACGCGCAACTGAGACAGACCTACCTAACGGCATTGAAGAAGAAGAAGAAGAAGAAGAAGAAGAAGAAGAAGAAGAAGAAGAAGAAGAAGAAGAAGAAGAAGAAGAAGAAGAAGAAGAAGAAGAAGAAGAAGATTGATTCTGTTTATTGAATTGAATAAATAAGACAATATTTCGGCAGATAGCCGGTCTTCCGCGGGTTCGAAATTTAAAATGAATCAAAAAATACGCAGAGATACAGAAATTCAAAATATGGAAAGGAATATCCTGCGTTCCTTTTAAGACAAAATGACATCATTAGATTTCGCTTATTAATAACTGGTAGAAAGAAAGAAAACACTCAGCCAAACAGTTTTGTATAAATGTGATAAAATTCGTCTGTCATTTTATTCATTTCTCCAGGGCAAATCACATATATATTTGTCCTGATGCGTTTTGAGACCTGAAAGTGCGATAGATTCAGAATATTTTTTGAGAATGTGCACTTTCAGGTATTTCTCAAAATAACAAGTATTCAGTAAAATGTTCAATAAGTTCCGTCGAACTACTGTTATTGTGCCTGAATCATATATATACGTTTCTCTAAAAGAAATGGAGAAACTTTCAAAATACAAAGACCTGGAAATAGAAGTAACTCGAATGTGGAATCTGAAAACAGAAACAATTCCTATCATAGTGGGCACATTAGGTATGATAAAAAAATATTCAGACAAATACATAACAAAAACATAAAATACATAAAAAAGGACTTACAACTATATACAACATACAAAAAATTGCACTAATGGGCACTGCACATATCCTACGCAAAACACTTTCAATGCAGTAACCATAAGAGCATCACAGCAAACCATATCACGTACCCAAGGCACACAGAGATGCGATCGGTAGTGAAGTGAAAGCACGTTATAAAAAATAAAACTACTGAATAATAATAATAATAATAATAATAATAATAATAATAATAATAATAATAATAATAATAATAATAATAATAATAATAATAATAAATGCCCGAATGCAGTACCAGGCAGTGGTTCTCGTGGCTTCTGATCTTAATTGATTGGGAGTGTTATCATGTACATTGTTTTGTCTTGGTATAAAAGAGGCGCTACAGCAAATATTCTGCTTAATACCACAGATTTGCTTGTGAGTTGTTTGACCTTAGCCAGTTGAGCATGTCCCTTGGGGGCTGACGGTATATGCATCTCTGATCATGAGCAGAAGTAGTAGGGGAGCATCATAGCCATGTGTTGAGAGGAATTCTTTGGGGTTTGAATAATTCACCTTTGGAAACATGGGTGTTTTGTTTAACATCCTTAAATAAACCTTATTCAAGGACGTTTTGAGCGAGATGAGCTACTCGACCTGAAGCAAATTCTAACTGGGCCCTACCTGTGAGGTCATGCGCTGTTTATCTTGATATGAGATCACCATGTCACGTGCATATGGTTGTGATGCATGTGCCTGGTGTACCCTTATCAGACGGGTAGTCATGATGGGTATAATGGGCTTCATATATTTTACACGAATGTCACTTTGATGGCATGCACTGCTCTCTCACTCCATCATAATAATAATAATAATAATAATAATAATAATAATAATAATAATAATAATAATAATAATAATAACACTTTTCTACTATATTCACAATTTGGGAGAGGGAATAGTCGATTACATTGACCTCAGTACACAGCTGGTACTTATTTTATCGACCCGAAAAGGATGAAAGATAAAGTCGACCACAGCGGAATTTGAACTCAGAATGTAGCGACGAGTGAATGAAATACCGCTAAGATTTCGCTCGGCGTGCTATCGATTCTGCCAGCCAATAATAATAATAATAATAATAATAATAATAATAATAATAATAATAATAATAACAGTTGATGATAAGGACCACTTAATCTGTCGATGTAAAGTTTTAGTACGCGTAGAGTTTAAATCAAGATGTGACAGAGTTGACCAGTATCTACTTAGTATGTCACCATTATGAAATCAAAACTGTTGACAAGTGGTATAAGCATCACCCTGAGGCTGTAAATGAAGGAGAAAAATGTAACGATTCCTTGGGATTTTCCAGTTCAGAACTATAAAAACGAATAAACCGGATATTGTTGTAAGAAACAAAATAATAAAGTCTCTTTATTGATCGACATGAATATCCGTTGTGCTCATAATATCACGACCAAAGAATTTGACAAACTCAAGAAATATAAAGATTTGCTCATTGAAATCGGAAAACGTACGGCAACTCAAGGCGGTTATAAAACTAGTCATTGTAGGAATTATCAAAAAAGGAACTGAAAATTTGATAGTGAGCCTTGGCTTACCACCACTACAAGAATTACAAAAGATTGTTTTAACTGATACGTCACACGTATCAAGACGAGCATAGTCGCTGTGAGAACGATTACCATCCATGTAAATATTTTCTCGTTAACTTTATTTGATTTTGTAAATGAACAATTTGTTGTGTTTATTTTATTTTAATGGCCTACAAGTATATACGGTGAGTTTCTGTTCCCTAGGTGTGGGGCTGACATTCGGTAAGACATGTGAACAAAACTGAAAGAAGAAGAAGAAGAAGAAGAAGAAGAAGAAGAAGAAGAAGAAGAAGAAGAAGAAGAAGAAGAAGAAGAAGAAGAAGAAGAAGAAGAAGAAGAAGAAGAAGAAGCGTACTTTAAACTTGTTACACAAAAAGTACGAAGAGCTACACGTGCAAAAGAATCTGACAACAGAAATTAACGGACCGATACCCTACGAAAATGATGACCGTCAAAATAAAGGGGCGGACGTTGTTCCTCATGTCCCGCAAATAAAACCAAAACGGCATAAATGGACACGCGAGGAATATATTTCAATCCTACACGCTTACTTTACAGCAGTGCTCTACCCAAAGAACGAAAACTCAACAACACATACATATAAAATATGGAAGAAAAATAACCTAAATAAAGACTTGGATACAACAATGAAACCTAATAAACTAGCTAACATACAAAGATATATTCTCAAAGCCAAAAAAATATCAGAAATAGAAATAGAACAATTGAAAGGGAAAATACATCAGGAAAATGTAGATGGTAGCCACACAACAATGCCAAATAATAATATAAACACTGAGATAGTAAAACACGAAGACAAACGTAAATTTCCACCAAAAACGAAGTAAACAAAAAACAACAAACCCAGACCGTAGAGATGTATAATAATGTACAAAAAGCACCAATCCAGAACACCACAGACAAACATATGAATGAAACGGAAGGCGAAACAAATCTAAAACCTGGGAATAACGAAGGGAAACCTAATGATTATGATACTATAAAAATGAGAATAATCAAAGAACTGAAAACCACAGATCTCAGAATGGACCACAGATTATATCTCCCAAAAATCAAAATAGACAATAAAACAACATCAATAATAAATAGCATAAACCTGGCCGTCAGGGAACTAACAACTACAGAAACAACTGGCAATATCACTGAGCTAAATGACATCATATATGCGGCAGTCACTGCAGCCACAAAAGAAGCAGGATAATCCCTCAAACCCATCCGAACAGGAGTTCCACCACCCAAACAGACCTTATGGATAAATAATATCCAAAACAAAATAAAAAAAAAGAAAAGATCTATCGATTCTCAATGAAATTAGTAGACAATCAACACAACAAAGTAACAAAAAGAAAACAAAAATACTGTACAAATACAACATTACAAAAAAAGATTTACCTGAGGCAAAAGAAAAGCTAAAGCAAGATATCCTGGCCAAAGCACAAAGAATCCGCGGTATGAGAAACGCCAACGTTTCTTTGAACAAATCAAACAGTTCAAATCCAACCCCAAAAAATTCTACCAAGAACTGGGTAAAAATAAAATAGACATTACTGCAGCACCAACAGCAGAAGAATTGGATGAATTTTGGAAAGAAATATGGTCGGTGAAGCAACACCCTCAGAAAATGACTATTAAAACAACGAACTTAGCACCTGAGCAACTCTGAACCCCTATAACAACTGAAGAGGTCACCCATGCACTGCAAAGACTAAGCAACTGGAAGGCACCTGACCGCGACAAGATCCCCAACTTCTGGTTAAAATATCTGACAGGATTGCACAAAAAGCTGGCTGAAAACATCAACAACATACTAGCAGAGCCAGAGACAATGCCTGAATGGCTCACGAAAGGGAAGACCATCTTAATTCCCAAATCCAGGGAAACGGTGAAACCACAAAACTACAGACTTATAACCTGTCTCCCTATAATCTACAAAACCTTTACTGCAATAATATCGCAGAGATTGAGTAAGCACCTGGAAGATAACCACCTGTTTCCAGAAGAGCAGAAGGGATGATGCAAGGGCTCATACGGCTGTAAAGATCAATTAATGATCAATAAAGCCATAACTGAAGACAGACGCAGAAAGAAGAAAGGCCTCAGTATGGCCTGGATCGACTACCGAAAGGCTTTTGACAGTGTTCCCCATAAGTGGATCCTCGAAACACTAGTCATAAACAAGGCGGCACCAATTATTATAAAATACATAAGACACTCTATGAATAAATGGCAGACAGTGCTACAGCTCCAAACAAAAGAGGGACTCGTGAAAACGAAAGCCATCTCCATTAGAAGAGGAATATTCCAGGGAGACACGCTCTCTCCACTCCTGTTCTGCTTGGCACTCACACCTTTGACTGACTTACTAAATAGAACTGAAGGCGGGTACAAATGTTACGGCAAAATAATCAGCCACCTTTTATATATGGATGACCTAAAATTATACGCTAGAAATGATAAAAAGCTGGAAACACTACTACAGAGAGTACATAGATTTACCAAAGAAATAGATATGAAGTTTGGATTAGAAAAATGTGCCAAAGCAACCCTGAAAAGAGGAAAACTAGTTAAGAGTAGCAACATCACACTAGATAAAGCCAATGAAATAAGAGAATTAGACCAAAACCAGATATACAAATACTTAGGAATCAATGAACTAGATAGGATACAACACACACAAATGAAAGAGAAAATAAAGAAGGAATACTATAGACGAGTTAGATCAATACTAAAAACAGAGCTAAATTCTAAAAACAAGATAATAGGTATTAACACTTTAGCCGTCCCAGTTATAAGTTACAGCTACAATATCCTTAACTGGACACTAGACGAACTATCTAAAATAGACAGGAAAACAAGAAAAATAATGACAGAATCTGGGATGCACCACCCAAAATCTGACATAGAAAGGCTATATATACAACGTACAGAAAGTGGCAGGGGTCTTATACAGCTGGAAAACTATTATAAAATAACCACCATAGGACTGCAAAAATACCTACTTCAGAAGCAAGGAAAACTAATACAAATAGCCACAAAACACGACCAAAACAAGAAACTGTTTTCAGTATTTAAGGAAGCTGACAAATACAAACAAGAAATCATACTACCTAATAAATACGAAAAAGAAGAAGAAGAAACAACAAAAGCTATAAAACAAATGAAATCCAAACTAAAACTAGAATAGCAACGGATCATGGTAAATACTGGGCTAAACTAAATGAAAAAGAAATAGACAGAGAAAAATCCCAGCAATGGTTGAAAAGCTCAGGACTCAAAGCAGAGACTGAAGGATTTTTAATTGCTGCATAAGACCAAAGCCCCCCCCCCACACACACACACACACACCAGAAATTACCAAAAACATATAATGAAGAGAAACATAACAAGTAACTGCAGAATATGTGCCGATGGACGAGAAATAAATCATATTATCTCTGGCTGCCCAGTCCTGGCTAAGAAGGAATATATTCACAGACACGACGGAGCTGGGACCTATATACACTGAAAGCCATGCCAACACTATGGAATAACAACAGAAAAAAGATGGTATGAACACACGCCAGAAAAAGTCACAGAAAACGAGAAAGCAACCATACTCTGGGATATGCCAATACCCACAGATAGAGAAATTAAGGCCAATAGACCAGATATAGTTGTCAAAGGTCATGAAGGAAAGAATGCTTTCTAATTGATGTATCAAAACCAGCAGATGACAACGTTTCCCTAAAATAAATGGAAAAACTTTCAAAATACAAAGACCTGGAAATAGAGGTAACTCGAATGTGGAATCTAAAAACAGAAACAATTCCTATCATAGTAGGCGCCTTAGGTAGAATAAAATATATTCAGACAAATACATAACAAAAACACCAGGGCTTACAAATATATATAACATACAGAAAATTGCACTACTGGGCACTGCACACATCCTACGCAAAACACTTACAATACAGTAACCATAAGAGCATCAGCACGTCGCTTGGAGGGGTCGATTCTGCCCTCCTTCCATTCATTTTCATATATTTTTCTGCCTTGTTTAGTTTTTCTATCTTATTCTCCAATGAGATGTTGACCAATTCCTTAGCTACCGTAATATTTACAAAAGTTTCTTTCCCACCGCTAACTCCATTTTGTTAGATTCTTCGCCGCAGTTACTTTCGATATTGCTTTGCGTGCGACTACAGTTTCCATGTAGTGAGGAAGACTTTATTCCTTCCTCCCTTCTTCTCGCTTTCTTTCTGCTTTTCCTCTTCTTTCTTCTTTTCTTGACTTTTCACTTCTTCTTCCTTCTTTTCTACCTGATGTCTGCTGCCAATCATAGTGGGGAGAACAGGGAACACCTCGTGAAAATTCCTCACTCCAGCTTTTCGTCGTTATCTTGAATGTTTACTTTCTTCGAAGCAAATTTTCGAAGAAATTTGAAAGCAAAAAGGTTTGTATCACCCGCAAAATGAGGTTTTAGTTAACAAACGTCAGCCCCACACAAGGGCAGCTGGCTTGCAAAACGATTTAACCAGTAAAATGCAGTATAGAATCTTTTAAAACGGGTGAATAAATCATAAACTTACAGTGCTTTAAAAACACACCTCCTGCTCTGGCGATGATAATAATAATAATAAAGTCGAAATGCTGATGTAGACCAAGTAACTGAGAACCAGTGGCTGAGAATCTCATGTATTGATGTTTTTCAATATTTTTCTCCCATTAAACACATTTTATGGAATGATGATGCCGAAGTAACACGCGTTGTCCATTGGTGGAAGGAAAACAACAAAATAAATTGTAATCTAAATTTTTACCCCCACCTAAATCAAGCGAAAGCCGTGTGTGTGTGTGTGTAAGGAAAAACATTTTCTAACCAAAAAGTATGCTATTAAAATGATTAATCGTTTGCATAACTTTTTTTTATAAATCATCAACAATTGCAGCGTGGAAGATGTTTGTAAGCCATTCAAGAACACACAAAAACAGTTAATTTCTCTTCAACATTTAAACTTCATTTGTGTCAAAATACAGGGTGTTCAAAAAGTCTTCCCGCAGTAAGTATTTAATGGTTTTCGGGCGATTCTTGTACATTGATCCTTTAGTTGCTCCACAGAAAAAAGTCTGGCAGTGTTAAATCAGGTGATCATCGTGGCCAAAGTCTCTTCGAAATAATCTGTTCACCGGAAAACTCTTGAAGTAGCGCCATGGTGATGCGCAGGATGACAGAAATTCATTGCGGAGAGACTTTTTGAACACCCTGTATTTTCGTCGCTTTAAAATCGTGACCTGTTCATTGACAAAACTTCACAAAAGTAAAGCAGCGTGAAGTTTTGTTAATGAAGAGGTCGCGATTTCAAAGAGACGAAAATATTTTGACACGAATGAAATTTAAATGTTGAAGTGAAACTAACTGTTTTTGTGTGTTTTTGAATGGCTTACAAACATCTTCCACGCTGCAATTGTTTTTGTTACAGCACACGATCTCAGATCAAGTCACTTGCTATGCAAGTACATTTCTGTAATTTGTTTTAAATCACTGTGGATAAATGCCAACAATCACCTTCTCAGGCTCTCCAATATCTTAATTTATAAACAGAAACAATCGGGGGCAGAGAGTGGGATTGCAAAAAAATTCTTAATTTCTCCAATTTTCTTTTTTATAGCATATAAATGTATTTATGGGTGGGGGGGAGGATATTGAAAACACATCAATACATGCAAGAGTGATAAAGAAACGAGGAGGGTTGTCTTTTTTTCATTAAAAGATACCCATTTTCCTGAAAGTTATGAGGGAAAAAAGTGTCAGGTCGTGTGAATTATCCAAAACTCTTCTCTCCACCCCCTCAGAAAAATTATTTCCCATAAATCCCTATATACTTTGAAACCACAACATCTAAGCGGTATTTGAAGAAAATTTTGTTAAAAAGTATCCATTTTTCTGGATGTTATGAGGCAACAAAATCGGGTGGAGGCGTATACATCTGTAGTTATGCCCTTTTATTCATACGATTTTTCATTTCATGTTTATTTCATCTATTTTTCGAATGTTTTCTCTCTCCCCTCCCTCTCTCTCCCCTCCCTCTCTCTACCCTCCCTCTCTCTCCCCTCCCTCTCTCTCCCCTCCCTCTCTCTCCCCTCTCTCTCTCTCTCTCTCACATGCTCACACTGCAAAGCTTACAGATGGGCTGCTGAATTGTAATCTCTATGTTGCTTTGAGGGGAAGGTGAAACTTGATAAATTGCTTCTCCCTCTGTTGTTGAACTACCGTGATTTACTAAGCAAGCCAACACTATTATACAAAGAAATAGTTAGACGTAAAATATTAAAATTATTAGATTTGGGAATCAATTGTGAAAATATTATTAAGGGGCTAGCAGAAAACTGCCCAGAGAGCGGTCTTTCTGCTAATAATAATAATAATAAGAAGAAGAAGAAGAAGAAGAAGAAGAAGAAGAAGAAGAAGAAGAAGAAGAAGAAGAAGAAGAAGAAGAAGAAGAATACTTTCTACTGTAGGCACAAGGCCTGCTATTGTGGAGAAAAGGGCTAGTCGATTACATCGATATCAGTGCAGAACTAGTACTTATTTAATCGGTGCCGAAAGGATGAATGGCAAAGTTGACCTCAGCGGAATTTGAACTTAGAACGTAGCGACGGGCGAAATACCGCTAAGCATTTCGCCCAGCGTGCTAACCATTCTGCCAGCTCTCTGCTTCAATAATAATAATAATAATTGTCTTCTGACAAAAATCAATGGTTTTGTATTTTAGTGGAATGTTTTAGAATCTGTGTCTTTCCTGAGACTATTAACTATGCACTGTGCAAATTAGTTTTAGGCAGAAATCGAATACCGTAACAGAATTAATTTTGTATTCTATTATCTCAGATACTTCGTCCAACCTCAACATCAACCAATATTATAGTCCAATCAGCTCCAGAAGTAAATAAAAGTGTATGTTACAATCATGTGTTTAATTAGTAAACATTCTTTCAATTCATATTTATAACAATTTGTTTCTTTCATCTGAAGTAATAAAGATCTATTGGTTACATTACTACATTATTGTTATATATTGTTCAAAGTATTGACAAATATTATTATAGTAAATTATTGAAACAGCTAATTGCTGTAAGGAAAGACGCTTTGCAGACTCTCCCAGACAGGTGACATCAATGATGTTCAGTTTGAACAGCAGTGTGCGAACGCCTGAGAAGTATTTCCAAAAAGGTCATAGTTCTGAGTGGGAATCAGTTGGAAAATGTTCAGAAAGAATAGGAGAAACAAAAAGAGAAGATATGAGTATATCGGCAAGATCTTGCAGTTCGAAGACGCAGAAGCTTTTGAAGTAGAGTAGGAAACTTACAAATAGTGTTCATACAGGTGCAGGCATGGCCGTGTGGTTAAGAAGCTTGCTTTGCAACCACATGATTTCGAGCTCAATCCCAGTGCGCAGCACATTGAGCAAGAGTCTTCTACAGTAACCTCGAATCAACCAACGCAAGCGAATTTAGATGAAATTGTATGGAAGCCCGTTGTATGGGGTCGATTTGTGTGACTAAAACCCTTCAAGATGGATCCCCAGTATGGGAGCAGTCTAATAACTGAAACAAGTATAAGATAAAAGATGAAAATAGTGTATCTGTGAGTCAATGATTAAAACTAATTAATGAGTGAATCTCTAATTAACTGCATTTGTTCATGTGTTCGAGAATGTTCGTATGTGCGTATCGGTGTAGCAGCATTTCCCTGATATGTGAGTAGCACTTTAAAAGGAGTCTTACTTTAGCTTTGTATAGGAATAGTATTTTCTGCTCCTGAACAGGAAACCTAACTTTTGAGATACAGTTTAGAAAGCCATATAGACGTTATAAGAGAACATCATAGATTCTGGTTTAAGTAACTCAGGTGGTTTGCATTGCAAGTTGTTCGTGTGTAGAAATAGCATGATGAAAGACAGTTTCTTAGATAAGAAGAGTAAGTGTGCGTAATACCATTGAAAGAATCTAGGTTGTTATGCGACCATTGAATAATATTTTGAGATATCCGTTCAAGAAAGTAGTACTAGTTCGGAATGAGTTTTATAAATTAAAGAGGTATGTGGGGCGTTGTCTTTCGCATAGAAGAATGGAGGTGATTAGAAGGGACATTAATCATTAATTCACTATGAAGAAATGCGGATGACAAAAATGAATAATGTGTCAATTCAAAATAAATTGATATTAAATATATTCTAATATTTCTTTTAGTAATTGAACTTAAATAGATGTGTGTAGGTGTGTGTAGGTGTGTGTAGGAGCCTGTGTGTTACGATTACAAATATTTGTATGTGTAGATAATTTGAAAATAGTACTAATGAACTTTCAAACTCTTCTAATTATCCTTTCTATTAATTCGTAAATTGATTGTAATTACATGGTTTTACATCAAGACGCTTCTGCTGTTATCAATTATATAGAAGTGTGTGTGTGTGTGTGTGGAGAGAGAGAGAAATAGTGTGTCTGTGTGTGTGGAGTTTCAATATATATTTGAGAGTTTTAAAGTACTATATTATATTGGGTCATCCCATAACTAATGCAGCTTTTTTATACTTTTATTTTTCAAAATTAAGATAAACAAAGTTGTTTATTAATCTAAAATATACTCTCCTTCATTTTCTACAATGCTCTTCCATCTATCTAGTAGACTTGCAAGGCCCCGCTTCCAAAATTCACTTGTACGTGACAAAAAATACTCCTCCGGTACTGTCTGACCTCGTCTACAGAATTCA
>NC_142929.1:96995790-97078290 GCF_046866305.1 Octopus bimaculoides
ATCTCTGAGCGAGATGTAAACAGTAGCTGCAGGACATTGTGAACTATATTTACCACTTAAATGTGGTTAACCCTTAAGGGTGGATGCTACTGTAGCTTGCAGCCCCAGGAGGACACCTCCTCCAGCTGGCTATTGACACACTTTCTGTGCCCTATCAGTATTTGCTAAGGAAAGCCATCCTTCCCATCTCCGTATCGAACCCGAAATGGTGTATTATCCATTCTGCTTCCAAGTATTTCTGTCAGTCTAGCTGCCCTTTCGTCATCCACCAACACTGCTTTCAGGTTTTATTTTCCTCCCTATCTGCCAATCTTACTCTTATTACGCTTTTCATTTTTGCAATTCGTTTTTCTATTTCAACACTATCAGTCTTTCATGTTTTCCTTTAGGTGGCATTCTCTCTTCATTCTCTGTTCCTATTACTGGTGTTTTTATCTCAGCTTCCAGTTCCTTCCGTCCCTCATCTTTCTTACTTGTTGAGGCTCCGGTTCCTGTGTTCGATCTCCCGTTGCTTCATTTTTTATTTTTTCCTTTTTCTCTGCTTTTCTTTTCTTTTTTCAGAGGGAATTCACTATTTCCTCTCCTCTCTACCACAGTGAACTCTGCTTCTTTCTCTGTTATTGCATTTACTACTTCCTGGCACTCCACCTCCTGTTCGTGTTTCTGGGGACACTTTGCCTTTATGTGCCACCTTTTTTTCTTTTTTGACGAACAGGGACGTACGATCAAAGGACAGGAGATGATGCAAAAGGCTTTTCACCAGCATTTCGCCCGGTTGTTTGGGACGAGCGAGGCGCTAGACCATTGGGAGTCATTAAGGGACTTCCTAGCCGGCGGCCCGCGACTCTCGGCGCGGGGAGTGGAATGTTGTGAAGGGCCGATTACAGCTGCGGAGGTCGAGAAGGTGCTGGCTGAATGCGCACGGGAGCAGTCACCGGGACTGGATGGTCTGCCCTATGAATGTTATAGTAGTATGCCGGACTTGTTCGGACACTTGCTGGCCTGCGTCTACACGAACTGGCAGCAGAATGGGAGAATTCCCAGCTCTGTGAGTCGGGGAGTGGTGACGCTGATCAGAAAAGACCCGATCAAGGGGGATCATATTAGTAACTTTAGGCCCATAACTCTACTGAATGTAGAGTTAAAGATTTTGGCCAAGGTGTTAGCAAAAAGGTTGACACGTGTCGCGGAGAAACTTGTAGGGAAGGCACAAACATGCGCCATACCTGGCAGGTCAATCCAGGGCAATCTTCATCTCTTACGCTACACCTTAGACAGGGTGGGTAAAGTATCCGATAAAGGTGGAGCATTGGTCCATTTAGACCAAAGTAAAGCTTACGATAGGATAGGACTGCCGCCAGGTACATCAGTACTTGGCCGCAGTCCTAGAAACAGCTGGACTAGGCTTAGACTTCTGTAGTTGGATCAAGGCCATTTATGGTGGCATCAAATCCACAGTCCAAATAAATGGTTACTTGTCGGAGCTGTTTGAGATCCAGCGCTCGGTTCGTCAAGGGTGCCCCCTGTCTTCGCTTCTGTATGTATTGACTCTTGAGCCATTGCTGCGGAGGTTGGAGAGGTTTTTTTTGTGGGGGGGGGGGGGGGGTCCCCGATGAAATCGGATGTGGTAAGTCTGTTTCTGCATATGCGGATGACGTCACCATCACCGTGTCCAATGTAGCTCAGCTACCTTGTGTAGCAGATGAAATCAAAAGATACGAGGCAGTGGCAGGGGCAAAACTTAACAAGGACAAGTTCGTCGGTTTGCGACTCGGCACCTGGAGCGGCAAGCCGATAACGTCCAGTGTCGTGGGACACTGGATGGATGGTCCTGTTAAGTTGCTTGGAGTTTGGTTTGGTCCAGACTCTCAGACGGAGAAAAATTGGAGTGAGCTGGCAGACAGGGTGGAGGCCCTAGTCCGGACCTGGTCTGGAAGGGCGCTGTCCCTGAAAGAGAGGGCGGAAGTGGTGCAGGTATTTATTGCGTCTGTTATCACCTACCGTCTGACCGTTGTCCGTTGCCCCGATTCGTGGCTATGCAAGTTGGTGCGACTTCTCTTCCGCTTTTGTGGAAGGGAAAACTACTTGTGAGGCGATCCGTATGCTGCCAAGAACCGCTAAAGGGTGGGTTAGGGATGCCGTGGCTATTGATGTGCAGACATGCACTGAGGCTAAGGTATCTCTGGCTCTATCTGGATGGTGGCCAGGTGTGGGATTCGCTTGCAGGAGAATTCTTTCCACGACCAGCCTCCTTGGAAGAATTTAAACCCGGTTTGATAAAAAGACAGAATACGACTGAATGGCAAAACGAGTGCCGGCGGGCACTCGCGCTAATCCACAGGGTGGGCAAGGCCGGCAGCAGATATACCACCTCTGTATTTTATAAAGGAATGGTAGAGTATAAGAGCGATGACGTCCTAGGAGAGGCTCTGGGGTTCGATGAGAACCAGTTAGCCAAACTGTTTCAAAACACCTTTAGAGCGGGGTATTTGGATAATTACCACAGATAATTACCAGGAATGCGTTACCTGTCCGTGACAAATTGTCCAGGCAAGAATTATCAGTGCCACCGGAATGTCCAAGGTGAGGGCAGGACAAAGAAACTGTCCTGCACGCTTTTGTACAGTGCCCACAGCTTTCGGACCTGACAATGTACGTAGAACACGTGTTGTCGCACCTGGGAAGAATACAGCTATCAGCTGGGTCTGTGATAAAGAGTGTACCGCCAACCGGACTATCAAAGGAATGTGAGGCATGTTTTCTGTGTACAGTCGCAGTAATGAAAGAGTGTGCATGGAGAACAAGAATGCAAGGAATCGAGACAGGATCCTTCTTCTCCGGCACTGGGCTACTATACTACTTCAGGTACCACCTGAAGAGCAAGATAGGGCTGGAGAGGAGGCACCTGTCGCGAAGCTTATATTAGAAAAGATGGAAGGATGTCATGAGAAAGTTGGGAGTGACTGTCCCTACTTAATTCCACCCATGGTTAAAGCAAGGTGTAGTCGCTGGTTACCCAGCTAAATCTTGTGAACAAGTCTGTATAAATTTTTAAATTATAATTTGTATGTAGAATTCATCTAATTTTTAACATAAACTCACTAAGCTCATATAAATGTTTGTAACGTCCTGTATTGTCCCTCTGTATAAAGATATTGATTATCATAATAAAGAAATAACCCGTGATTGTCACACGCTGATGACGGGTCAATACCCAGAAACTCGGGTCCGTGTGTATCACGTCAGGCTGGAGATGGGAAGGATGGCTTCCCTTTGCAAATACTGATAGGGCACAGAAAGTGTGTCAATAGCCAGCTGGTGAAGGTGACCTCCTGCGGCTACAAGCTACAGTAACATCCACCCTTAAAGGTTAGCCACATTTAAGTGGCAAATATACTTCACGATATGTATATAATGCATATATGAAGAAACAAGTAAAAACACCGAAGATACACCGATATTTGAAAGATACACCGATATTTGAATCATCTATCATAATATTTTATAGCGTTAAAGTTTAGCAATTGTTGATATATAAATCAGAATTAATAGATTATACATAATCTAGAAAATTGAACATCAGTTAGAGGAAGTTGAGTGCCATAATCAAAAAATTGATATAAACATTCACATCACACAATCATTAATGTTCTTTGGACTGGTTAGATGGATTATATAATCATTTATTGAGATCGACTACCTATGTATCATTCAAGTATTAGAATTTATTGAATTATTCTGGTAGTGTATCTGTTAAAAATAGTTGTTACAAGAACAACATGTAGGGTAGGGATGAATTCGTAGAACAAAATAGTTTATGGCACCGCGTTACGTTCTTTTAGCTTCCACAGAAATAATCTCAGTATGGCCAACTTAGGTTACCGTTCTTCATGGGTCAATAAAAAAAATCCCAGTGAAACTACTGGGTAAATCTAATCGATTATACTCTGCATATAAAGGATGTATGTGCCTGTGTCATAACCATTAGTATTGTTATTTCTACTAAAGACATTATGTCTTATGTTGAGCGCTATACTTAACAAACATACGCATACACACAAAAATAAAACCAATTCAAAATATATTTCATTTTAAAAAAATCATTTGAATAATTTATTTTAAATTTACAATAAGTTGTTTTTAAAAAAATATCATTCGATATCCAGTTTTATTTACTTCTATCGACATATATTTCTTTAAAAAAAGCCTAAAATGAATTGATAAAATATTTCATTTAAGAAATAATTTGTTCTTATACTTAAAAAAATTAATCGATATTAAGTTTCATTGTATTTCTGGTTCCCTATGATTACATATTTGCACCAATATTTTTCTACAAATTTATCTTACAACGTATTTGATGTTGACTAATATGTTTGCGCTCAATCTGCCTTTTGACTAATTTCTTTTTCGGTTAATATGCCTTCGATGAATATGTTGACAATAAATTCATTTTTCATGTATGTGCCGTATCCCCATCATAGATTTCAAAGAAAATAAATAAAAATTTCAAAGATTGCTTACAACCGACAAAAACAAAAGAAAAAATACATTTCTTTTTCTTTTTAAATTAATGGAATGGATTGTTTCACAGACAGTCTCTGCGCTCTATTAAATAAATATATTTTACAATAATAGCCTTTCCTCTTTATTCAAAATCTTACTGAAATTCCAGCTAGCAGTATTGTTTGCTGACAATATTATGGTGGTAAAATAAATCATGAAAAGCATTCACAGAAACATTGCTTATTAAGTTTTAGCAATGTAGAGCCACATTTAATTTTTCGAAAAAAAAAAGCATCGAAATGCAATCCATCATTTAAAATCAGCAAAAATAAACATATTGTAAGATACCTTTCCACGTGTTCCATTCACTTATTTTGAAAATTAGGAGCGTATATATAGAATTTCATAACTAGATATCGTATTTTAACAATTTGTATCAAATTATTCATAGAATTTTAGTGAACAAAATATTGTAAATATCATCCCGTGACAAACTGATAAAGATTTTTATTTTGGGCTGTTTAAAATGACTACCTATTATAGCTTTTCTGAATGAAAGAATCTAGAATTCCTACAAATGATGCAATAATAATTACGAACATAATTATGAAAGCTTAAAACTTGTCACAACCCATACATCCTCATTTCAATCTAATGATGTTCTAAATATGGTATACAAACGTTTCACAAATTAAAGAAACCGTACAACAAAAGAACTTATTTTATCTCTAAGAGTATATATTTTTTTTTTCATGTTACGTACAAACCATACTTCCTGCAGCATGTCTCTCACTTCAGACTTCATTGATTATTTCCCGAGGAAAGTTATGAGAGTGTTGTTGATGTTAATAGTAGAGGTAATTACAGTGGCGCTATAGTGAGTGTGGAAATGGCAGAAATTATAGTGATGGATGTTACTTTGGTAAACATAGAGATAGGATTGCCACAGGCGTTAATGCTAGTACGGTGATGCTGCAGATAGAAATAAACAATGTGAGAGGCATTTTTGGTAGTGAATATGGATTAAAGATACTAATAAAGATAATGGCGAAATGACGTTAGCTACTACTGACAATGATATGTCGGTAGTATAAAGGCGGCGAGCTGGCAGACTCGTTAGCACGCTGGACGAAATGCTTGACGGTGTTTCACCTGTCGCTACGTTCTGAGTTCATATTTCACCGGGGTCGACTTTGCCTTTCATCCTTTTGGTGTCTAAGAAATAAGTACGAGTGAAACGCTGAGGTCGATGTGATCGACTAGTCCCCTCCCCCAAATTTCAGGCCTTGTGCCTATTGTAGAAAGGGTTTGTCGGTAGGATAACGATGGGTGGAGGTGTTAGTTAATGTCGTGAATAATATTAATTTAGAAAGAGCTGCCATTACCAATAACAGTAGAAGTGATATATTATTTCACCTTTACGGTCGTCACATATACAGATGTATAATAAAATTATCAAAATGCGATAACCATGAGATAATGTGGCATGATATCCAGTGTAGAAGTTGTTGCTTAGTACCAGGTCAGCCCTGTTCGAGTAATCATATGATCAAGAACATTCCGGTCACGGGGATTGGATGTTTTACCTATGTGCAAGAAACCCAAGACAACTTTATCCAACATGTCCTTTTCTAAGACAGTGATGTGTGTGTTAAAGGAGATTTGGTTTATATTTCTAGCAGGCCAAGCGATCACGTAGAGAGTATTTCATTGGTTCAGATATAGTTCAGCATATTTCAGAGATATGTGGCAATTTAGGGGTGTTTTCCATTACAATATTACGGAAAATAATCGTAATAAATTCCATACGTACTAATGCTATACTGTAATAAATTCAATTCATACTAATGTTATGGGAGAAGTAAAATAGAACGGTGTGATGTAGTGTAGACACTGAATTTAAGCTGTATAAAAATGTAATATTTTTGCGTTTTAGTCAGAAAAGATGATGCAGCAGCCATTGGTTATGTAAGATTTCCGAAATTATGAGATAGATGAGGTGCATGTTTAACTTGAATCTTTGGTAGTCGACAATGACGTAACATTTATGTAATTGGTCGATTTGATTGAATTAGCAACCAAATCTCCCTAAAGAGACACCATCTTAAAGGGATAACTCATTGGATACGTGCTCCTGCATATATTATGCCTGACAAAAAGAAGATGAGATGATCTCATCTGGAACACTTCTGGTGATAGATCTGCTCAATTTGAGCTGATTTGGGGTTAAGCAATTACAACCAAAAGAGACTATGTGATTGCTTGACCAGTTAGAAATAGCAACCTAATTCTCCTTAAATCACACACTACAGTCTTAAATCAAATATGGCACACTGGACAAAGTAGTCACTGATAGACCAAAAACATAACACTGGGTAAGCATTACCTGGGACTAAACAGCAATAACAATAAAGGTGGATAGCACAGTTATTAGAGGTGGCTTTGTGGTATATGTTCTGACTCTTTGCGCTATGATTTCAAATTCTGTAAAGGCCAGCTCTACCTTTTATCCTTTCAGAAGCTATAAAAATATATCAAACAAGAGCATCGCATTAGCAGAGCTGTTAGAAATTCAGGCAAGATGTTTTGTAATATCTTTTCTGGCCCACTTGCGTTCTTACAGCAACGTCCTCGACGTCACTGATGCCAATCTGTATCGAGCTGAGTCGATGATCTTCACTTTGAATAAATATTGGTAGCATGTAGATGGGCAACTACCAATCATCTTCAAACAATCTGGCCCAGACTTGCACTAATATGTATAGATGGATGGTCATCTTTGAACGTTGGAGGCCTTGTATGGGAGGGTGAAATTCGTTGGGATGGCAGCCTAGTATAGATTGCTTGAGCACTGAGATTAGTGAGAAGTAAAGTAGCTTGTGCACACACACACAAATATTGCAGATAGTATTTTAGTATAGCAAACATCCACAAAGCTTAAACTGACACACAGAACCGCTCACATGTGTCGTAAAATGCTGGTGTTGCACACAAAGGTTCGCTGACAACAAAGTAAAGGAGATAATTCAATTAGCTCGAAATGGTTCATTTATGTAATGCGCTTCGACTACGCACGTTCGTGTTACTATAACGTTTTCTATTCCTCTGAACCAGCTAACTGTACACAGTCTCCACCTGGGTCATCTCGACCATTGATCTTTCTTCTTTTCGATCTTCCTTACTTGAACTAAATGTTCACCTACTTCTTGCTTTCCAGAAATGCATGACTCAGGAAATTCCTAATTGCAGAAGATTAACGCATTGACTTACAAATGTTCAACCTGCTAACAATCGTATCAACCTTAACCACATATAACAACACCATTACTTATTTCAGTATAGTATTTATTTTATAAGCCACTATTTCTCTAACCGCTGATAACGAAGCATAAATATACACAATGCAAACATCAACATCGGCTTTAAGGTGAGTAGTGTAGCCATAAATACACACATTGCATATACAAATATAAGACCGCTTGCAAAAACATGAGCCCTGCTCCCATGACTAACGTATTAATGTGTGTCATATTTGAGCTTTGTTAGAAACTAATCAGGTTTATGGTATATGTATATATATATTCGACGGATTTCTGCACTTTCAAACTACCAAATTCCACTCACAAACCATTGATCATTACAATGTACGTTACAACGTTGAACGTTAGAACCTAGAATCACCTATTTGCAAAACGAACTTCTTAATCAGAAAACCATGCCTGCGCCTACATATTAAATTTGCTAACATTTGCAAAAGCTTTTATTTCGAACGATCTATATAAATGCGTTAAGAATAATGGACAAGAGATCTCTGCGCTATGGTTATGGCATTAGGAAACACGTGTTGTTTCTGAGATAATGACAGGATTTATGGGCATACACTATTGTCAATAATCAGATAAAATTGCTAGATTTAGATAGGCTCCAGTCCGATTAGAGCTCAAGACTTTAAACTAACAAACTGCAAGTCGATTAAACAATGTTATTAATACCATATTAAGAAGTCATTGCTCTCCTTGGTATCTAGTTTACAATCGAGAAGATTGTTTGCTGAAAATGTCTCTTACGTCATAATTCTGAATGAAATGAGAAATTGTAAAGTTTATAGCTCTTTCCAAATGCGTCAGATGTTAATATATATATATATATATATATATATATATATATATATATATATATATATATAAACTATCTTCAAATTCCATCCTGAAGGTAGGCCTATTTTTTAAAATGTTCATTGCATTGCTCGTGTATGTACTTATCGTAGTATTGGTGGTTTTTTAAGCTTTCGCTTTCATCTTTGGCAAGCGGTATTTTTACCCTTCTTTTATTGAAATTTATTCCTATGTCTACTTTAGACTTTTTGCGGAGAAATCTCTTGCTATATTGGTAGCGATTACATGTTTTTCTCATCATCAACACATTGTGGAGATATCATCATATGAACAAATATATATATATATATATATATATATATATATATATATATATATATATATATATATCACTGTGAGATTTAGAAATTCGTTATTTCTAATTTTCGTTACCAGTGAATAATATTTCACTGAAATAGTATATCCATACAAAGATTAGACAGATTTCTTCAGCTAGCCTGCCATGCTACTTCAGGCTGATGACGAGCAAAGACTCAGAAACATGTCCCTGAATGCAGGCTGGGCTGGTTGGAGGAGTTTGTCTCCCCTTTGTATGGATAAGGGCACAGAAAGTGTGTCAAGTCCTAATAGGAAGCGGTCTGGCTTCCTAGGGCTAAACAGCAGTAGTATATTCCCTTATTGGGACTGTCACGTTAAGTTGGCAGTATACAACTACTTTTTCGCGTCACTACTGCTAAAGTCTCACTGTGAGATTTAGAAATTCGTTATTTCTAATATATATATATATATATATATATGATATGATATGTTGAAGCAATATGAATTAGAATTCCAAAACTAGGTACAATATCCTCAGCGCTTAGATAATGTTCAAAAATTCTCTACAGTAACACCATATAACCGCACTGCAAAACAGTACTACGATGCCAATTTATATTCGATCTATTCACCAAATTGGCAGGGGCATTAGAAGGTTGAATAAAATGCCTTATGGCATTTTTTCCAATTCTCTGCGCTCTGAGTTCAAATTTCGCTGAGATCAACTTTGTCTCTCATCCTTTCGGGGTTGATGAAAAGTACACCAGTCCAGGGCATTGGATTGACGGAACTGTTAGAGACGTCAAGTAAGATACCTTGTTGTGTCTTTGTACGTTCTTTGAGTTCTGATAGTAACCTCAAACTGCATTAGCCAAAGTTAGGACCATCTATCGAAAAAAATATTTACAAACATCAAGTTCCCCTCTACTCCTAATACTCAACTATACAATAACTGCTTATGATATTTTCCTAACATTCGAATCTAACACGCACTAACCGGATATATATATAACAAGCTTTCGTCACAGCAATCATTATTTTATCATGTGAATCAATAAAATTATAGACTCAACGACAGATTAGTTGAAATACGTTCTGACTATCACAATGCATCTTATACAACAGAACAGTTCGCATTTCTCGATACTATATTCTCTGAAAAGTAGAGGCCCTATATTATATGGTCAATATTGATTTGCATTACTCAAAAAATACAATCTACTTTAGTTGCTGTTATTGTTCTATAGTCCTAATCGGCACTGATCGTGCAGATCTATAATCAAAGCATTCTATCTATAGTGTACTCTGGACTTTAATATCGAAGGTCGATATGGCATAGTTTGTAGAAGATATAACTGTTTCTTACAAGTCAGCTGACCACTTACAGGATCCCTCGTTAGTTCGATCTACTCTACTTCTTTCTGAAAAAAGGATAAATTGTTTATGTCATCATCGTTTTAGAAGCAGGATTCAAAAACTGATATTAACATAAGAATACTAGACTTGAAAATAATGGTATATTTTTCCAAACCAGCGATTTACATTCAAGTTATTTGTAGACTTATAAAAGACTGAGTTTCAGTATACCTGGTGGGAGGGGATCACAAGATCTGGAGTTTATTTTCCGGAGTTTCTGGCTCTGTAGAAACCAAACAAATGGCTACTGAGTAGAGAGCGATGCGCGAGTTCATATCAGAAAATGTTGGAAATGATCCTCATGTTTCTTACACAGGCATACTTCTTTATAAGCTTACTCGGAGGAAGAAAGATTGAACCCACGACTTTTGAAGGTGATTGTGATTAGTGAGAGAAAAGAAAGTTATCCTAAGATAAGATACTTAGTCCTAATTCATGCAGAAGAGTAGACCCTACAAAAAGCGATCGGGATCTAGAACTTGATGCAAAACCAGATAACAAATTAAGTGATTAAGTGTATCACCCTATTTGCTTTGTATTAAGAAAGAATGTTTTGAAGTATATATATATGACTTACAACCAAAGATCTTGACAAGCATATCAAAGTTTCAAAATGTTTCTGAGAATTTTATAATTTTTGTTTCCTTTATGTGTAGTTGCATATGAATAAGCAGTAATCCTATTTAAAAAATAATAAATAAAAAAAAATCCTCTTAACTATAAACTGGCCGCTTTATTTTTTGAAATTCTTCCAATTTAAACAAAAAGTATTATAAATTCTTGAATTTAGAAAAACGCCCAATCAGAGATATAACATATGCTATCGGCGACATTTTGGATGAGTACTGAATATATTAAATTTCCTTATTTTCTACGTTTTTCGATAAGATTTTTACAACAGATGAAATTAAGTTGCAAATTTTAATAACAAGTTTTAAAATTTTGCATACTGAGAATATTTTCATCGCGCTATACAAAAAGCAAACATACTTAACAACAAAAGCAAAATAGAATAAGTTTGGGGAAAGCATGACTGTTTATAGATTCAAATGAGAGAACAGCGTATTTGTAGCTAAGATAATGGTTTCAAATTTTGGTATAAAGCTAGCAATTTCAGATGTGGACAAATTGGTATTTATTTTATCGTACCCGAAAGGATGAAAGGCAAAGTCGACCTCGGCCAAATTTTAACACAGAGTTTAGAGCCAGAAGAAATGCCACTAAGCATTTTGTCCGACGCGCTAACAATTCTGCCTGTTTACTGTTTTATTAATAGCTAAGATAATTCTAATTTTGGCACAAGGCCAGTTTTTTATGGAGTTGTAGGTCGATTACATAGATTCTAGTATTTATTGGTATTTATTTTATCGAACCCGGCGTGATTTTAAGCAGAATGTAAAGAGCCAGAAGAAATACTGCTAAGCATTTTGTCTGACAAGCTAATGATCTAACGATTCTGCCGTGGCACACTTTATTTGTAGCTAAAATAACAGGAACGAAGAATGAATGTTTGAAATAACTATTTTAATAGCAAGCTTATTCTTAGTGCTAACAACAAATCCAGAACATATACTTTTGATGCATTAGATTGGAACTTAATATTGTATACAATATACATCAGTAATCTTGAAATTTATTAAAATTCATCGCATAACATTTTTTTTAAATGTTGAATCTAATGAGGGTCATTAGAAACGCTTTGGTAAACAATTAATACAGGAGTACACACAGTTAGTTCTAAATCAAAACTGCTACACACCACTGTGGAATATATAATCAATACATCAGCAAAATTCCTCTCAAGGAAATTTGTTAATTTTCCAACAGCTTGATGCCAACGCAGCAGTATTACTAGACATGAAATCAAAATTTGATGACCGTACAAAACAGCTATAACGTTAGGCCAAAGCATCAAGAGAATGCACCACATTTCAATTTTTACCGGAAAAAAAAACATTTCTCCTTACCCTGTTTTGCAAAAGAGATCTCTAAATGTAACAGCAGAAGTTCATTATTTTGTAACAACTTTATTTGTAACAAATGATAATTATAAAATTTCAGAAAAATTTCGATAATCTAATGTTTGCCGAGATCTCAGCTTGCTAGTAGTTATATATTTAATTACGTTAGCTGATGAAAAGCAAATAGAAAAGTTTGAGAAATCAGAGAATTCACTGCTGGAGGTTTTTGTTTTCAATAATTTTTTTTTTTTTTGTATTTTATGTTTTGTTTTTTTTGTAACTTATAATAATAATACTGATTTCACACACTGACTCAAAAACGACATTTTGCATAGCGTTCATAAAATTTACTCCAATGAATGAGTGGTATTTCTTTCATCTATCCGTGGATAACAAAAATTGTGAAATTCAGGACATAGAACGTGAAAAAAAGAGAGACGAAATTAAATACTGTAACACGATAGTATCAAAATTTTCTACTGCTTTTGTCAGTCATCACCCTTATAATACAAATTATTTATTTCTCACAGGAGACTAAACATAGAGGGAACAAATAAGGACAGACAAAGCGATTAAGTCAATTACATCAACCCCGATGGGATGATAGGCAAAGTCGACCTCAGCGGAATTTGAACTCAGAACGTAACAGCAGCCGAAATACCGCTAAGCATTCCGGCCGGCGTGCTAACGATTTTGCCAGCTTTTTACGTTTTCACTTCAAATCTCGCCGACGCCGACTTTGCTTCGCATGCTAACGGGGGTTGATAAAAATTACCACCTGTGAAGTATAGGGGGCGATGTAAGCAATAAATCTCCTCCGACTAAAACTGCTGGTCTTATGCCAGCAGTTTTAGGAAGGGAGATAAATCGATTACATCGAAAATTTGAAAGAATCATCATCATCATCATTATTATTATTATTATTATTATTATTATTATTTATTTATTTATTTTGATGACACATAGCCAAAATTTTGTGGGTAAAGAATGAGACTGGTACTTTGTTTATATCTCATAGAAGGATTATGGGCAAAGTCGGCCCCATTGATTTGAACTCAGAATGTAGAGTAACATAGCTAAATGGTGCCCGTTATGTCCAGGACCCTACGATTTCTGTCATACTGCATTCCTTTGGGCATCTCAAACACTAGGAAATAATTAGATTTAAACACTTGGAATAATTAGATGTTTTGGGACCCAGTATTACTAATTGTAATTTTTTATTAAATGCAGCAATCTGATGATGATGATGATGATGATGATGATGACGATGACGATGACGACGACGGCGACGACGACGGCGACGACGACGGCGACGACGACGACATAAGGATGCATGCAGGAACAAGCTAAATTTATACCACAGCAAGCAGTCTTTGAAAGAAAATACCGTAGGCTCTCACACGTGTGAAATGATGAGTGGAAAAATTTCGATCACATGAGATTATGCAAACAATCAGAAAATAAAAAATCCCTCTTGTTGTTTAAATAACAAGGTAAATGAGGGATGCTATAAGTAACGGAGAGAGAGAAAAAAATCATTGCAAAATATCTATGCCAACTGACACAAAAGTCAATTGATTTTCTTTGCTTTCACCTCCTAAATATTGACAGTGCGTAGTTAAATAAAGTATTTATTAATACAGAAAGAGACACGGCCAGTATATATTAGGAGCAACTATGGACGCCTCTTGGCCTCCTAGAAATAGCAAATATATCTGCCTCAAATCATATGCCACCATCTTTAAAAAAGCATGCATTGCTTAAGAGTTGCTAGATACAGTTTCTGAAAAAATACTTTATGTAGCGAATTAAGTCACTTGAAATAGATTGCATAAGCTAATACTTCTAGTGTATGGCCAATATGATAAGCAAATGCAACATAAACGATGAAGAAACGAATCGGAGCATGGCTGGCTGGGTGACTAAATTGTTCATTTCACAATCACACGGTTTCAAGTTTGATCTCATTGCACTGAACCTTGGAAACTAGCCTTCCACACACCGTATTGAGAGAGAATGGGTAAACAAAAAACTGGACAGAAACTCCTTGGATTATACATATTTTTACGTGGTAGACCTCCCGCTTTGCCACCACCTCATGGCGCTTGGATGTCTTCAGCAAAATGTACTGTGCCGTAAGTATTTAAACATTGTCTGTCTGAGGAAAATCAATATCCTAATTCACTTCTTCCTAGTAAGGTGACCACGAGTTGTGATATTTTTGCCCCGGTTTCTCACCAGTCTCAGTGGTTTTGTAAAATATCATGGGTTTAGCCCGTCATCATCTGATTAAGCCATTAAAAAAACAAATATATTGGAATCCTCAAAAGAATGAATGCATTGAACGCGTATAGCGTTGACTACTGAAAAATAAAGCCCATCTGGAGCAATGGATATGTGTATCTCACCGAGTAGTATGACCTAAAATCTACCTGTTATAGATCAGCTAGATAAGCTGGATTAGCGCTGAACAATAACTCCCCGTAAAATGTTTTATACGAAAACAGGAGACACCACTCTGAAGATCGATTGTGTAAGCATTAAGACAAAATTATAGAAGTTTTGGAAAATATAGTTCGTGATTAAACAAATACAACAAAAACAACAATTTTAAAGGTCTCGGCACCATCATCACTTTTATATTCGACAAATACCTCAAAGGCTTATTGGTTAGGGGGCTGTACTCAAGATCGTATGATTGTGGTTTCGATTCCTAGACCGGGCGACGCGTTGTGTTCTTGAGCAAATCACTTCATTTCACGTTGCTCCAGTACACTCAGATGGCAAAAATGAGTAATCTTGCAATGGATAGGAGTCCCGCCCAGGTGGGGAATATAAGCGCTATGAAACCGGGAAACTGGTCCTTATGAGTCGGTATGACTCGTGAAGGTAACTTTACCTTTTCTTTTTTACTACCTCGAAACAATAGTGGATTACTATGGAATACCATTGGTGACTCCTAATGAGAGGGGGGAGAAAGAGAGAGAGACAGTGGGAAAAGCGACTCCGGTATTTGACTGATTGGCATTGCATTTTGTCGTCCCGAAAGGAGATGAAGCGAAGTTGACTAACTGAAATTGAACTCAGAAGGCAAAAAGTAAAGCATTTGTCCAAGATTGTAACAATTCTGGTAATTGACTGCATCTAAAAGAAAATGAAACAAAAATAGGAACTTTAAAAAAGAACGCTTTTCAAACTGCCACTGTATATGAATAAGGTCCTTGCTTTGAAATCATCCAGAGTTATAGTACAAGTATAACGAGCTTTTAACTCATTCTTCTCTTTTATTAATATTAGACGACATTCATATCTTTTTTTAAATAAATAAATAAGCTGAAATTGAAGAATAGTGCTAAGTCAGGTTAGAAAGAACCTACAGTTGTTGTTATTCTATGACACTTGCTAACCGTTACTAAATTTCAAACCAAAACCAATTCAAACAGAATATTGATTCCAAACATTGATACAGCGCCACATATTTTGAGAGAGGTGGGGAAGAGGTCTATATCGGTCTCAGTGCTTGAACTCGGAAGGATCAAAGGTGAAGCCCCATTCAGCGAGCTTATTAAAATAAAATAATATTTATTCCTGATACTGAATATGGATCTCTTTTGAGAAGGCATAAGCGTTTAATATATTTGTAGTGTGTACAATTTTACTAAGGACATCGGCAGTTAAATAAATTATCTCCTCGAAGAATTGCAACTACATGTCAGATTCTATAGGAACTCGTCATTTACTCAGCAGCTCTCACTACAAAACAATCATTTCTTACATTGGTGTAAAAGTACAGATTTTGCAAAAAGGAATATATTTGAAGGAACTGAGTCCGTTAGGTACTTGGACCAAATGCCTCTCGTAATTAGTGAGGTTCTTTTACGCTTTGAGTTTCAATTCCCATCGGTGCCAACTCTGCCTTTATCCTTCCAAATGAAATAAAGTACCAATCAAAATCTTAAATGATTTACTCAATTTCCCATACATCATCTCATGATGCACCTGGACACATCATCTGTAATGTTATTTGGGATTGTTGGGTGTTTTGGATCTTTCAACAAATAGAAACCCTCGCCAAAGTGATCAAGGCTCTGCTTTTGTCCTGGCTGTACTACACCATCCATAGCTCGCTTCTTCTGACTTACAGACATCCTGAAGTCATTTCTTTTTCCTACTTAGCTAACTCGGTTGCCTTCTATCTACTGGTTCCTGTGATACCCAACATTTTATGTGCTTTGCAGAGGCATTGCCCGGCGAATCCTTAGTATCTCACCTCAGTGGACTCACTCCTTGGTCACCACCCAGTGTTTCGACAGCTCAGTATATTTTGCTCACTTCAATAACAACTAAGCTTCCAATAGGTAAACATTGGTTTGCGTAAAGCCAATACGCCTTCTTAGAAAAAAGTTACAGAATTATGGATGACAATTCAAAGCGAACAAGGAGAAGAAGGCCTTCCCTCAGAAATACATAAGGTGACCTTGAAAGCAGCTGAGATCGACATCAGGGAAAAAGAAGTTGCTGATGGCCTATGTTGTATAGGGAACGAAGGGCTTAAATATGTTTTATGTTACTGTAAATGAAATGTCACCTAAAATTAAACATGTCTTGGAAAATAGATGTATAATTCTTCCGACAATCATTATTTTAACATTTGAAGTTAATTCCTGTTTTTAAAAAAAGTCTCGAATCTCCCTCGCAGGTAATTTTACTTTAAACATTCTATAATATATTTTCAGTACTTCAGCTTATACGAAACACAACATAATTATATTGTAATAGTAAATGATTACCTGTTAGATAGAATGGCGAAGGTTTTCTTTTTTTGTTTGGTTTTCTTTTGACAGTTCAATAATGAATCACATATAAATATGTTATATGTAGATGTATTTCTTGCATAGAAACTTCAGAATGAGTCTCTTGCAATCTGTCATCCTTAACAGGATAATAGCGTTAAATCAAGCAGAGAATAAATTTTGACAAAAAGTTGAATATATGCTCTATCTTTATACATAGAAACATTTTTAATGACGTAATTCGTCAAATTTTGGATTCTGTCCAATCATAAGCTGAAGAGATTTACAAACTGTGAATATCTATAGCAGCATTTTAAATATTGCAATAAAAGATATATGATCGTATGAAATGACTAACATATACGATCATATAATATCAATGCTGCAATAGTGTAGAAGATTTTTAGTGAATATATATAATTTAGACAGAAACAAGTGTGTCGCAGTTTTATGAAATCTTTTGAGATTTCAAGGAAATTTTGAAAAAATTGATGCACCGAAATTGATAAGTTGAGGTTTTGGAGTAACTTTAAATTTAAAGTAATGTAGTTTACAGTTTAAGGTGCCAATTTTTTAAACGTATTTTCAGGTTTCTACTGAAACAGCAGTTATGGTAGAAAAAAAATTAAAGAAGCTGATTAGTATTTTTTATATTATTTTATTTTTGCAGCTAAAAGTATTGAGATGAATGAGAAATATTGATTTCTTTTAGAAACGTTTTTTACTGATTTGGATCTGTGAATACTTAAAAGATAAAATCATTCTTATATTGGCAAAATAAAATAGTGTTCAGTATGCTCCATCTTTTTATCCACAACCGTCACTCGAATCAGTTACCACTAATAATAGATTATTCCAGTTTTCGCCAGTTTGTCGCAGATATTACTCATAACAAGATTTGTACCAAGCAAAGCAACTATGGAAATTGTGTGAGTTACACAGCGTTGCTCCTGTTTTCAATGGTGAAATCTGTCTCTTCGTGATTAGTACACAAATGGGTAGACTCAGCCAGCAAGAATTAAACTGAGCAGCAAGGACCAGCATATGATCAGCATAGTTAGTTGCTTAAAAACATTGATAGGCTACAACTTTCAAACACATGTATCGATTATAGATAATGGCCATTTGATGCATTTATGTGTACATATCTAGCTGCAGTCATTATGGACCTCGTGTATTATAATAAATATCTTTGATGGTATTCACTAATCCAACAACTGCATTAAATTTAGAAATGAGTATTATATGTTTTACTTAAGTCCAGATCTTTGCACATCATCGTGCAAATACTTCGGACAATATAAATGCAAATACTATGGACATATTTCAATTGAGAGTTATCTCCTGTATTCTTCATGCATGGTGAATTATAGTGTTGCACTTCTATAATAGTTTCGCATATAGACTAGGAAAACTAAGTATGTTTCTATCGATTTTTTCTTTTCTTTTTTTAATGTCAGCCAATTTAGAATATATTCTAGTTACTGTATTAGATATCTTGGTGTTTAAACTATTGATATAACTGCTAGTCTGCTGGGTTGAAAGCATAGGGATTTTAACAGCATACGACTGCTGTTATCCAAACGTTTTGCAAAGCTTAGTAAGGAAACAATGTGGGAATTAAAGATGTTTTTGCATTGTTTGGTTGTCACAATTATTTTCCATTGTGGTTGTGTAAATTGCGCTAGGCTTTTGTAGAACGTAGCTCAATCTCTCGTCTATGATTCGCAATCGATTATGCCAAATGGTGAACATATTAGGTGGGTGGAATGACAACTACAAAGCAAATGTAACAAAGATGTACAACGAGTATATCAGTTGTAAACACAGGTTTGACATTGTGAGCATATGAATATATATTTGTGTGCGTTTGTGTGCCTGAAAGTCTGTGCAAATGTAAAACCTTTGCTTAACCAATGGATCATAAATAAGGTGATGTATCTTGTGAATAAAATAGTCTCTGGAAAGTATAACGACGCATGAAATATCAATGAAATCAATCATGGCTCAAAATAGAAAAACTAATGAAAACGTTTAATGGATTGTCTGGCAAATAGCAATGTCACGTGTGAAACGATGTTTCATAAGAGTAATGTATGTGATTGGGTGGAAATGTGTATAGTGAGATTAGAAATATTTTTTTGAATAAGACGTTCGATCAACCACAAGAAACACAACATTTGAATGATGTTTAATCGAAAAGTAACAAATCGATAAAACGAAACAAATCACTCTTAATTTCAAAATTATTGATCAGACTTCAGTGGTGTTTGATCCCTTATTAACTGCTGTATTAATTTCAGCTTTTTTTTTTTTTTCAGAAAGTAGGAATACCTATGGCGAATCCTATAAGCCATAGAGGCACTACATAAAACTTTCTTTTCGTGTAGTATGTCTAGAACAAATAACAGTTTCATGCTAACATCTGAAATTGTAGCTAGGATTGACCACAGCATGCCAGATAATAAAACCGTCATCATTTTTTCTGTGTTTCCACTGCTTACCATCCTCTGCTACATACATAGAGCTAGATGCACTACTTCATTGAAAGAATTTGTATTCAACTAGCTTGGCAAGTAATCCCGGTTGAGCACACATAACCCCACAATGTATTGCGAGTTAAGTGAGGGGAAGTGGTTCAACTCAAATAGAACCTGCATCAGCTTCTGCGGGGATCTTCATCATTCTATGGTACTTACACAGTAGAAGCGAATATATTGCTTCACTATTAAACCAATAAATACAATCTTAACCGACATAGACCACCATCACTCTACTTCAATTATGCTTTTTATCTAAATATGTGTGCGTGTGTAATGTAGCGTATGTTAGCGTGTATTCATGTGTTTGTATATGTATGCAGACACGAGTATTTTTTTCTTTTATTTCTATTATACAAACATGCATATTCATGTCGTTGCTTTTCAGTTTTACATTAGGTAAACAATGCTTGTTTACAGAAAAAAATGTTTCTGTATTCTTTAATTACGAAATCGGAATATTATTTCTAATTTAACCAGCTACATTTTTCTCAAACCAATTTCATTACGTTTTTGTTTTCTTTTTTATATATCATTTTTATATTACTACCATAAGAGAAAACGATTCAAAGCAACAGAAAACTTTGGTTAAGTTTATTTGTGTTCAAAATGTATCCGAGAAAAACATCTTGAAAGCTCAATGCTATCCTTTTGTAAAACATTTTATGGTGAATATGAAATCAATATCTATTTATAATCTGCATTTCAAGTAGTAGTCCAATGCAACAGCAAACCTCATACGTAATATAAAAACAATATTTTTGTGTAAAGGACGAGCAGCAAAATTCTTTCCTACTGTTATATTTAATTGGTATTTATACTTACATATAAATGTATAAATAACGATAATGCCTGTATGATAATTGTAACTGAAACAGGAATTGTTTTCTCAGAATATTTTGAATCTTTCGACTCGTAAAATAATTTTATGGTTGATTGTAAAGAAAGAAACGAAGATGGATAGATAGATAGAATCTTGTAAATCATTTTTGTTTCCTCAATGAGCTCGTTTAACGAAGTAGCCAGAAGCCTATAAAGACAATACTACGGCACTCCGTCGGTTACGACGACGAGGGTTCCAGTTGATCCGATCAACGGATCAGCCTTCTCGTGAAATTAACGTGCAAGTGGCTGAGCACTCCTCAGACACGTGTACTCATAACGTAGTTCTAGGAGAGATTCAGCGTGACACAGACTGTTACAAGGCTGGCCCTTTGAAATACAGGTGGAACAAGAACAGGAAGAAAGAGTGAAAGTTGTGGTGAAAGAGTACAGCAAGGTTCGCCACCACCTCCTGCTGGAGCCTCGCGGAGCTTTAAGTGTTTTCGCTCAATAAACACTCACAACGCCCGGTCTGGGAATCGAAACCGCGTTCCTATGAACGCGAATTCGCTTTTCTAACCACTGGGCCATTGCACCTTCACCTATAAAGACAATAATAGTTATTTTAATGCAATAAGTGACTGACGAGTTGAGGTTTATAAACTTCTAAAGAATTGCATGATGTCAGATAAAGTGTCGGGTCACTAAGCTCTAGAATTATTAGCTAGCATTCTACCAGTAGTTCGTCTATTGTATATTTGGATAATGCACCACTTTATATCTGTTCAATTTATCTCTCTGTAAGCAGATGAGTTGATGAACTAACTGCTGTAATATAACGTGTTGCTTGGCTGTTTACAAAACTGAGGTCAAATCCTTTCACACAAAAATATAAACCTTACACACCCAACAGCATATTTCCCACTCGCGGTGTATTTGTCTAGCTTCATCTTATGACCTTAGAAAATACAAAATATTTTACACCAGAAACTGCATACATATGTTGTTGTTGTTGTTGTTGTTGTTGTTTAACCACCGGTCAACTGCAGGAAATTGACCAAATACTTTTGAACAGTGACTATCTCTGTTTGGGGAGTACCTAAGATGACATTATCCCTTTCTTTTTATGAAACTGCTAGATTTTACTCGAGTGAGATTTTGTTGCTGTTGCGAGAATGTGCATATACGTACTATTTAGCCCCAGGTCAGCAATGACAGAAAAATTACGATCAAAGGTATTCCAGTCATGACCAACCCGTCTTTTATTCAGTGAACCTAATGCTACATTATTTAATTTGTTTTAGCATTTTAAAGACATTAGAGTATGATTTTAGAAAAATTTGGCTGCTACTTATAACAAATCGAGGGACCACACAGAGGCTTCCTCCTTGTTTAAATGATAAATATGTTGATATGGAATGTGTCAGTATATATGTTTATTAAGGCAGCGAGATGACAGAAACGTTAGCACGCCGGGCGAAATACTTAGAGGTATTTCGTCTGTCTTCATGTTCTGAGTTCAAATTCCCCCGAGGTCGACTTTGCCTTTCATCCTTTCGGCGTCGATAAATTAAGTACCAGTTGCGTACTGGGATCGATCTAATCGACTAGCCCCCTCCCCCAAAGTTTCAGGCCTTGTACCTAGAGTAGAAAAGTATATATGTTTATTTGTAAGCATACATTCACGAGTATATATGCACATTAAGTCGGAAAGAAACCTCTGTCACATTTTTGAAGTCAAGCAGAAATAACCAATGGAGCCATCTCCTAGGAAATGATTATACCGAGTGAAATTCCACTTCCTGAGGCCACTAGGAATTATAGTGACTCTCTCTTATGCCCTCAGCTATATAGACAGCAGCCCTCACTAACTGTGCAAACCATACAGAAGTATCTCAGTTAAAAGAACCCTGGAGATGCCTCGCGCAAGCCAAATAGCTTAAATGCTATCTATAAGAGAAAACAACATGCAATTTAATGCTAACAAACCTAAAGCCTTCAGCTATCAGCACAAAATGTTAAATGCAATGCAGGCAAAATACACTGGACTTGGATGAATTGCATTGCCAGAGTTACAATCACTACGTAGCCTGGGCATTAACGGAGTAATGATGCATTTTTTCATGGGCATATTACTAAAAAGATAATGAAGTGTAGACGGTTGGCCAGATCAATTCTAAGATCTTTCATAATATGATGATAAAGAAACTATGATGGTCCTCTGGAGGACATTTGTCTTCAGACTTCTGAATTATTGCTTCCGAACTCTGGCCACAACATACTTTGAAATTAATGGTAAGGTCTGAAGCAATCCATCGCTGCTACAGGAAGAGGGTTGTCTCAGATCAGAGACGAGGAAAAGTTGAAAAAAGTCTATTCGCTAGAGCGAAGTCAGAAAAAATTATACAGTAACATATGTCTGGAAAATCATGTAAGTGCTTACTTCAAACTCTGGCTATGAAAGCTATACTAATCCTCGAATATAGTGCTACTGCACGGTGCCAAAGATCCTGTTCATGCCATTCAAAATTGGAAAAAGACACTGCGATAGCTTAAGGTTCAAAGGTCAACAGCTTTTTTAATATCCAACCGAAAGATTCTGTAGTTGTACATATTTTCATAAGGTAACTAAACCATCTACTGTCTAGAATTACAAGCGCCTGTCAGCAAAGAGCAATTCCCAGAGGGTATTACTGCACAGGAGACCATTAGTTTTGCAGCAGAATCTAGTACTTGCCCATTATAAGAATACAAAATCCTTATTGCAACGATCACCCGGGAAGATGCAGAACAGTCTAGTGGGAACGTCTGAGTCATGACATTCAAGCTGCTGTTGATGTAAATGACAAGAAGCTCTTCCGTCTTATGAAGCAAGTTTAAGATCCAAAGGATTCTGCATCACTTTCTTTACTTCCAAAGGAGATCTCTACCCTACTTACTAAATCAATAGAAATCACAGGTCGCTGGATTGAACCTTTTTTCGAACATTCAAACCATGAGTCGGTTGTAAATGAAGCAGAATTGTCACATTCAACAAATACCTGTCATTATCGACTCATTGAACTCTGCACCCTCAACAGATGAGGTAGTAACAGCAAAAAGTAAACTGAATCTTGGTAAAGTACCTAGTAGAGACGGCATTTGCTCTGTGGTTTTACGCTTTGGTGGTGATCGTATCACACAAAATTTTCACAAGTTTCTTAGTGTAGTTTGGGGAGATGATGCTGTTCCTAAGGACTGGAAAGATGCAATTATTCTTCCTGTCTATAAAGGAAAGGAAGTCAGAATAAAGTGTGGCAACTATAGAGATATTACCCTACTGTCAGCTGCTGGCAAAGTTCTGGCAAGTACTTTTCTTATCCGCCTTGTAAATGATGTCCTATCTGAGTTACAATGTGGCTTCCGTTCCGCTAGAAGAACAATAGACATGTTTTTCACAGCAAAATAAATTCAGGAGAAGTGTTATGAACAGAATATAGATTTTGTCCAGGTTTTCATTCATTTAACCAAAGATTTCGATACTGTAAATAGGGCCTTCAAGTGGAAAATACTCGGCAAACTCTCCGGGTCACTTTGTATCGATAATAAAATCATTTTATGACAGGATGGAAACATGGGTCAATGTCGGTGATGGCATAATAGTACCCACTCCTGTAGAGAATGATGTCAAGCAAGTTGACACCTTTGCCCCAACTCTCTTTTCATTGTAATTTGCTGTTACTCTCACTTACACTTTTACTGTGAATTGCTTTCCTGGTATACATGTGAGCTATTTATTTTCAGATCGTCTCTTCAACTTGCATTGATTTGCTGCCCAATTCGAAAAATTCTCAGTCTCTTACTCGTGACTCCTTTATGTGGATGATTGTGACTTAATTGCTCATGCAGTTGAAGATATGTAAATTCTCGTGGAGAAGGTTAAAATTTTAGGAAAATGTTCCGTTCTAGATCATTCATCATGGAGGAAATTAGTGTCTGATGGTAGGAGGGAAATCGAACGAAGTCGCATCAAACAGAATAGAGCAAGAACGCTATTCCTAAGAGGATTGATAAGAATTTGAGTATGTTGGTACACAGCCTAATTTAACATGTAAGGAGTAACGAGTGTGAGCGTATCTTTCCCAGAAAGGCAAGTCTTAGAAATTATCAGAGAAGACACATACTCAGGGAGGTTGTTAATTATGCACTATACGACATCCACACTTTCATGGAAGGTGAACTGAAATGTCCTGTAAAGGTTCTCCAAAACAATATTGTAATACCTACAATACCGGTTCTCATTGTTGCCACGTCTGTACAAAACAGTATAAGTATCTAACAGGAATGAGAAACTACATCTCTGTTGGTCATGTTTAAGAGAACCTTCATGCAATACCATTACTTGCTATCGAGTTGCAACCATCATATGTGCATGCATATATATATCTATATATATGTATATGTATGTATGTATATACATATATATATATATATATATATATATATATATATATATATATATATATATATATATATATATATATATATATATATATATATATATATATATATATATATATATATATATATATATATATATATATATATGTATATATGTATGTATATATGTACATATATATATACATATATATAAATTAACAAATGAATTTAAACGCAGGTGTTATTCAAATCTTTATACTTCCGTCATATGTTTCAAAGAAACTTATGTCTATCGTGAGGAATATGAAATTCCATCGCTCACCCTTAAGGAGTAAACATCTGAGGTATCTTCCCAATATCACCAAAGAAATTCATAACACTGATGGGATACAACTTCAATCTGATAAAACAGGAAACTTATACAGATTTGCCAAGGATTACTACCTAGAATTGCTTAGGAAAAAAATACAAAAGAATTATAGGATTACTGGTAAAAGTGCTATCAGGAAAGCCAACCTTGAGGCTAAGAAAATTATGAAGAAATATGACTTGCAGATGAAGACTGAACCTCTTGATCCCAAACAACCTCGTTTTATTTTAAAGGACCACAAACCAATTTTTTTTAATAACCCAGCTTTACGACTTATTTGTCCTTCTAGCTCTGATATCGGTGTACTTAGCAAAAATATTCTAGATAAATATATTCTTACTTTAGCTAAAAAATTAAAGTTTAATTTATGGTCTAATTCGTTCCAAGTGGTCGACTGGTTTAATTCTATTAATAACAAGAAGTGCACTAAGTTTATCCAGTTCGACATTTCTAGTTACTATTCTTCTATTAACCCAATTGTACTCAACAAAGCACTCTGGTTCGCACACAACGAAGCAGGTCTCACAAGGGATAAAATTAACGTGGTGTTAGCTGCTAGAAAATCAATCAATGGAGATTTATATCGTGACGATTGTCTACTCTACCTTCAAAATGTTTCTAACAAAAAATTACAAAGGGTTAAAAATAGGTCGGTTAAATTTTTCCGAAACATGGGCTTAAATATTGTTTTCGATGATGACATAACTAAAGCAAACATTTTGGATATTTCCTTTAACTTATATAATGATTCATATTTCCCATACCATAAACCCTCAACTAATTTATAATATATTAGCTCTTTCAGTAATCATTCAAAGGCTATTACAAGGAATTTAGTTAGAAATATTTCACTTAGACTTTCTAAATTATCTGCCAACGATAAAGCCGAATTTTATAACTCTGCCTTACTTAAAGCAGGCTATAAAGAAAAGATTACCTATATTAACCCTATTGACATTAATTCTACCTCTATTAATCAGGACATGAAAACACGTCATAACGGTAATAACAATATAAATTTTAGTTCGAATAACAACACTAAATCGAAAAATGTAATTTTGCAGAGTAAGAGAGATAACCGTTTTTAAGTCCCTTTATACGTAATAAAAATAAATCTAGGACTTTTAAAGATAGTTACCTCAATATCAAGGTATGTCCTAGTAAAACTGTTTGATTGATAATTCCATATGGTAAGCAGATCAAATCCAGCCTCCCTTGTCAGTTTCGTGAAGTTATAGATAAGAATTTCCCAAAAAAATTCAAGATACCATTCTATTATCAATTCACACCGAATTAGAATAGGGTTTTCAAACACCGAAAACCTTTCATCAATCATCACTTCACTTTAAAATTAGTTGTTTAATACGAATCCACTAAATGAAAATAATAACATTGATATTATTAACACTAACCATTCTTTGAACGGTAATAACAACAACATTAATATTTCTGATATAAATTCGAATCGTATTCGTTTCCTTGGGAGTAATTCTAAGACTAGAAATTCTGTTTATCAATGTAAAATTACTTCCGGTTCGGATGTCTTTTTTACATAGGTAGTTCTTCATCTCAGTTGTCAAAAAGAATATCTAAACATTACTCTACCTTTAGATATATCAATAAACGCAACAATACTGGGCTTAGTATATTCATGTGGTCTCTAAAGGAACATAATAAACAATTTGATTTGGAATTGAATATTCTATCTAGATCTTTCCCATATGATAAAGGTAAATCTTTTTGTCCGCTCTGTAACGAAGAGCAATATCTCATTCTGTTCTCGGAGAATTCTCTTGCAAACACGTTTAAAGAATGCGTTTATCGTTGCAAACATTGGCAAAAGCATACCTTTAGTTCCTATGAGTAATTTCTACCAATTTATAGAATTCGATCTTTAACTGTCTTCATACAATTCATTTCCACTACATATATCTATTCCTACGATTTTAAGCTTTATTCCCATTCATCTATCGCACTATATTTCTCCACTCTTAATTTTCTGTTAATTTCTTCTTTCTCCTCTTTCTCTTTCTCTAAATTATCTTTGACCTTAAATCTATTAACGGTTTTTTTTAATAACTTGCCAGCGTTCCCCTACATCATATATGCGGTAATCACATTCACTTAAAATGGCTTAGTGATGTGTTATGTTTCTCTTTTTTCTTCCCTGGCGAGATGATTGCATTGTCTTACATCATTTTATCCCTTCGTAACAATATCAATGTTTTCTTCGAAACATATGTCGGCAGTATAAAGATTTGAATAACACATGCGTTCAACTCCATTTCTTAATTTATATATGTTATACAAAATCATTTCACTTAACCCTGGAATTTCTACCGTTATAAGTAAGCTGTAACATCCTTGGTACTTATGTGAATTTTTGCTACCCTGGTAGCTATTTATTTTTTCCATGTTATTTGTACACATTGAAAAAATACACATACATTTATACATATATATACACACACACGTCTGTATACGCACATGCACAAGAATAAACAGGGCTAAAGGCAAAATACAGAAAAAAGTGTAAAAAAGTGTAAAAAAGCAATAAGGGTAAAACACGTCTATATACGCACATTCTCGCATGCATGAACACACACACGTCTATATACGCACGTACCCGCAAACACGCACACATCCACAAGCGCGCACAAAAGGTTCCACGTACTCGTCTATATACGCACAGGAAAAATGCAGAGTGGAAGGTAGAATACACAAAAAAATATGTGTAAAAAATATGAGCGATAAATCTATAAAACAAAATCTCTATAAATATGCAAAAAAATATATATAAGAAATATAAGTATAGAGAGATAAAAAGCTTGTACATAGACACAATGTAGAAAGCAAGTCCTATCTTTAATCTCAGGGGGACCAAAAACGTAACAAATATATAGCCACATGTGAACATGATACGAAAAGTTCAGTTATTGAATTTAGATATGTGGCGGGTTCTAAGCTGCCTTTCCAGTTTTCCCTTCTTCGTCACTGGAATAATGTTTGTCTCTCAAACCCTCTTTCGTTGCGCTAAAGAGATGATACTCTGAAGGCGCTAAATCTGGTGAGCGTAGAGATAGTGAAGAAGTGACTCAAAAAACAGTCAACAGAATTTTACAGTGAAGGGATCATGCTCTCATTCGAAGGTGGAACATTGCTATTGAGAGAAACGGTAACTATGTTGAGAAGTAGGGATGTGATCCACAGAGGACCAGCTTCATTTTGATGTATGATACATGTTCTTGTGTTGGTAATTATACCTGTCCTAAAGAAAATGGCATTACTTTTTGACTCATCCTCATATATATATATATATATATATATATATATAAACATATATATAAGGGTCTTTCGGCAACGAGACAGCTCTGAGACAATACATGTGCAGAAGTAACGCTAAAAGAAAAGGATGTCCTATTGGACTTCAAAAAGAAAGTAAAGTTAGAGAAAGATAGAAAGATGGAAAAAAATGTGGAAGATAGACAGATAGCAAGTTAAAACGAAAAGTGGAAAGTAAGACGAAACTGAGTCAGTTCAACTCAAGCAAGAAAAGAGATGGGTGAAAACAAAAACGGAATGGTACGTGGTACAGGAAAGGAGACGGAGAGAGAGAAACGGGTAGAGAAGAGTAGAGGAAAGGGCAAAGGCTGGAGGAGAAAGTAGGGAGGAACGGATACCAAGAAAGAGGGAGTGAGGAAAGAGTTAGGGAAGGTAAAGAGCAGGTACCTAGGGTAAGTGTCCTCTGCTATAACCTCGGGCCAACCAAAGCCTTGTGAGTAGACATGATAGACGTAGACTGAAAGAAGCTCATCGTATATATGGAGAGTGTGTGCGTGTGTGGGTGCGGGTGTGGGTGTGAGCGTGCATGTGTGTGTGTGTGTGTGCGTGCATATGTAAATGTGTGTGTATGTGCTAAACTCGTCATATATACATAGTGTGTTTTATGCACGTAGAATGATAGATAGATAGATAGATAGATAGATAGATAGATAGATAGATAGGTAGATAGACAGACAGACAGACAGACAGACAGATAGATAGATAGATAGATAGATAGATAGATAGATAGATAGATAGATAGATAGATAGATAGATAGATATGTTTTTATTATAGCCACACGGGGCTGAACACAGAAATTGGACGAAATACAAGCGTAGAGTTTTTCATTTTCGAGGTGGGCTGGGTGGGATACACAAAGAAAAGTCAAATCAATAGGGATTGTAATCGTTGGGGTGTGTGGTCTACAAAAATTATAAATCTTCCCAAAAACGGGAATAAATATTGTTTACAGTTTAGGTATATCCTTGGAGTGAAAAACCTACAAAAAAGCAGCAAGGTCACCTCAGGCAGTTCAAAATGTACATAAAAGTAAGTACCTTTTCTGTCGTCTTCTCTTTTTGTTACAAATTAATGCTTAAAATGGTGTCGTCTTTCATACTCACCAATTTTGCCACATTTACCCATTTTTTTATTGAAGCTTTCATTCGACAACGCTTTCCTCTATATCCTCACCCTCCTTTTCAAGTGGTACTTGAAAAAGTTGACGAGGGACTGACCAGAGAGGAAAGTGTTTGTTTGTAAACCTTTCAAACGCGTCCACCACACACATTCTTTCGCCATAGCTATCAGTGTTACGTAAACCGTTTTTCCTTCCCGTTTAAAGGAAGGTGGCGGAACAATATTCACGATAGACTTGGCCGATAAGTGGGCTCGTCCCACACGCGACAGCAGCCGTTCGACGAAGGTCCACAGCTCTGAAATATCTGGACGCTGCACGAGTGCGTGCAGAACGGTTTCGTCGCTCTGACCGCATCTCGGGCAGGTCGGTCCGGTGGTTTTCGAACCGTGTCTGTAGACCTTCTCTCGAACTGGTAGTGCGTCCCGATAGCATTGCCAAGCCAGGGATCTCTGGAAATTATCCATAGGCCCCGGCCCGAACGTCGTCTTGAAAAGGCGAGTTAGGAATTTCTCGTCGACACCCAGGTTTGTTCCGAGAGTGTCGTCGGACCTCCCCTCCACTAGTCCTCTATAGAACGCATTGGTCGTTTGGAAGTTGCACAAGTTTGATCCCGGACGGCAGAGCTGTTGTAGAGCTTGGCGACACTCGCGGTACCAATCGCCCAGTTTCGGTCTCTTTTTGATCCACGTTTGCAGTTCGGTGAGTGAGACGAGCTGCGGGAAGGCGAGCCTCACAAACGGCGCCCACACCTGTTCACCGTCTTCAATGAAGTTCCAGAGATGCCGCAGTCTCAGCGCATGTCTGCGCATCATTAACCACGGCATCCCCAGTCCTCCATGTAACGGTTGTTGACAGCAAATGGATCGCCTCACCATCGGAACGCCACCCTTCCACAGAAAGCGGAAGAGTATGCGTTCTAGTTTCGTGATGGTGGCATCGGGACAAGGTACGATGGTCAGGCGGTAATCAATGACTGATGCGATATACGCATTAGCCACCTCCGCCCGACCTTTTAGAGATAACTTTCTCTCGGTCCATGTTTGGCTGAGTTTGATTACTCTGCTGGTGATCTCGTCCCAGTTCTTATCCATCTGGAGGTCCGGATTGAACCAGACCCCGAGCAGTTTAACCGGTCCGTCCGTCCAGCGTCCCACTACGGAGTCACTGTTGGACGGTATAGGCTTGCTTCTCCAGGTGCCGAGTAGCAAACCCACCGACTTTTCCGGGTTAAGTTTTGCTCCTGTCACCGTTTCGTATTCTTTAAGTGTCTCGCTTAGCATCTCGACATGCTTTTGACTCGACACTATGACGGTGACATCGTCCGCATATGCAGACACGTTCGTCCCGCAACCCAGCTCCCGTGGGATACCCCTCAGTGTCGCTAGCTTCCGCAGTAGTGGTTCGAGCGTCAATACATACAGAAGCGCCGACAGGGGACATCCCTGACGGACCGAACGCGTGATGTCGAACGGTTTTGACAGGTGACCGTTTACCCGAATTACCGATCGGATGCCGCTATACAAGGCAGCGATCCAACCGCGGAAGACGGGACCAAAGCCAGCTGCCCTGAGGACGGCCGCCAGGTATCGATGGTCGACCCTATCGAAGGCTTTAGATTGATCTAAATTGATCAGCGCCCCACCCATGCCAGGATCCTTAACTACCCTGTCCATGATGTAGCGCATGAGGTGGAGGTTGTCATGGATGCTTCTGCCCGGCACGGCGCATGTTTGCGCCTTGTCGACCAGTTTATCGATGACAAGCGCCAACCCCTCGGCTATTACTTTGGCCAAAATTTTCAAATCTGCGTTGAGCAGAGTGATGGGCCTGAAATTATCTATAAAATTCCCCTTGTTTGGGTCTTTCTTCAGCAATGTCACTGCACCTCGGCTCACGAAACTGGGAATTCTCCCGTTTTGTTGCCAGTTGCAGTAGACTGATGCCAAGAGGTCTCCAAACAAGTCTGGCATTTGGCAATACAGCTCGTAGGGTAGACCATCCAATCCAGGCGAATTATCCCTCGCGCAGCCCGCCATCGCATCCCTTACTACAGCAGCTGTGATGGGACCCTCACAACACTCTGCTTCTCCCGCCGTTAGCCGCGGCAGGCCGGTCAGGTAGGCACTGAAGTCCATCCTGCGTTCCGACCCACCGCTCGCACCAAACAGTCGAGCAAAGTGCTGTTGAAAGGCCCCACACATCCTTTCGGGTTCGAGTAAACTGTATCCCTGTTCATCGATTAGAGACCGAATAGTGGTTCTGTCACCGCGTTGCGCCTCCGCCACCCGGGCTTCTCGCGCAGCTTCGATCCCTTCGTTCCTTAAGGCACGCATTTTAGCTCTGACGACGCAACCTTCGTGTTTGGCGTTGAGGTGTTGGTCGAGAGCCATCCTCGCAGCCAAAACGTTGGTTGCGCTGCCAGTTGTAAGTGCCTCTTCTAGTTTCTTGACTAAGTCTCCCTCTATTCTATTTCGATCTATCGCTAGTTCTTTACTAAACCTAATAGATTCCGATTTAATTGCTATTTTTAGGGCAAACCACCATCGGTTGTTAACGATGGTTCCTGTTAACGCCCTCTTAATTAATTCGCTAATCTGGTTCCTGTAAACCTGCCGCGCTAAGAGCGAAGCGTTCAGTTTCCAGTAACCGGGACCCTGCCTATGTGTTTTATCTAAGTCGAGCGTACACGTCACAAATTTGTGATCCGTGTAGCTGACTATTTTAAATTGTGGACATCCTACACTATCTCTATCCGCTGTCCTACATAGAACTCTATCTAGATACGATCTCGACGATCCGACGCGGTTTGTCCAAGTCCACGTTGGCACGTTCGGATGGTCGAGTCGGAACCTGTCAGACAAATGGAAACGTCTGAGCAGGTCTTTAAGGCACTTACATCCCCTTCTACTCCTATCCATTCCCACATAGTCTAGATGCGTGTCCAAGGTAGCGTTCCAGTCCCCTACTAATAGTAAAGGTCTTGACGTTCCCAGGAAAACCTCTAGACGTCTAAAGAAATCTGTCCGACCCGTTAAGGACGGTGCATACACTGCCATCAGACGGAAAGCACATCCGTTTGTGCCATCGACGTCCAAGACAACCAGCCTACCCTCCGGGTCTAGGAATATTGGCCTTACTTTTAGGTTCAGACTCTTCCGAAAAAACACCGCGGTACCACCACCACCCATGTTTGGCAGACAGGGAGAAAAATAAATGTCGAATTGTTCGCCAAACATGGACTTGAGGGCCCGCGGGTTACTGAGTCTGGTTTCACTGATAGCTATTATTTCTATGTTCTGTGACCTGATGTCATTTAGAAGATATCCTTGCTTCCAAGCTGACGCCAAGCCACGTACATTTACACAACCTATTTTAAGCATAATTTAGTCGAAAAGCGTAAAGAGACGAGAGAGAAGGTTACTTACTCATTTCGACAGTTTTACACTGTTCCTCCTTAGAAGTGTCTTGGAGTAAGTCTTTGTATAATTTTTTAGAGAGGTATTTTTGGAAACCCCCTACCGCATTTGGATAGAGGGATTTGAGTGTGTGGTGCTGTGTTGGTGTCAAATGTAATATTTTTATATGTTCTGGTGGTGTTGTTCTTGGATGATTGTTTGTTTTCAGGTCATCTTCACATATGTTTGTGTGAGATGCAATATAATTCATTAATTTTATGTCTTTCGTGTTTATGGCCGAGAGCATTGTATGCGTTTTTGTGGTGTTGGTGTTGGTGTTAGTTTGGTTGTGTAAGGGGCTTTCAGGGTTTGTGTACCTCCCTGCTTTGCTTGTGTTTGGTTTTGTCTTTTTTAATTTTTTTCCCTTACCCCCTGTGGCTATCTGCCATTCCACTGGACTGTCATCGTTTGACGAAAAGTCCGACAGATCAGAGGGGGGTAAGGGCAAGGCATCAGGTTCTATGCCTGTATTGTGTGGTGTGTGTGTTGTTGGGGATTTAGGTTTTGCATTTGTTTTTTCTTCGTTGATGTTTGTTTTCTTCGTTGTTGTTCTTAGTATTGGTGTTGGTCTATCTTTTGATGTTGGTGGTGGTGTTGTTTCCCTAATTGGTTTTGGTGTTGGAGTTGATTGTGGTGGTGTTGTTTCTTTTCTTGATGTTGTTGGTGATGTCGTTTGGTTTACTTTGTTGATGATCACTTGTGGGTTTGGTGGTGTTGGTAGCAAAGGTTGTTTTTTATTTATTTTTTGTTTTGGTTGTAACTGTTCTTGTTTCTTTTTTTGTGCCAAAACGCACTTTGAAATTAGGTGCTCTTGGCTTCCGCAGAGGTAGCAATGCGGTTTTTTACCCTCCGCTACTACATAGAGGCTTTGTCCATTTTCCAAGTGAATCACATTCGGCAACTTTTCCAGTGAATCTTGATCCATCTGGATCAAGATTTCAATGTTTTTTTCCGGTCCAACTGTTATTATGAACAACAGTGATTGTTTTCAAATGAAAACATATCGCCGAAGTAATCCACTTGGACTCAATTTCTGGAGGGACATTATTTATTTTTATTCTACTCACTCTCTGTCCCATGTAGTATGGGACTATGATTAGTTCATCATTTTGTAGGGTTTCCATACTGTATAATTTCGCCTCTTCTTCATTATTGAAACGAAATTGTACTGTATTAAATTGCAAACCCCAGTTTATACATTCTTTAATTTTCATAATTTTTTTTTGCACATTTCTCAATTTCTGTTTTTGTAATTGGATTTGTTAATTTTTTACTTTTTCTTATTATTTTGTAAATGATTGTTCTTTTTTCTACGTCTTCTCTCACTTCTTTTGGGGTGTGTAATATTAAATTTTGTCCGGACGTAGAAAAAAGGGACCTGGTCTCTATAAGTTCTTTGTTTGTAAAATGTAAAGTTTCTTTTTTTTTGTTTTAGCATGTCTGAAAAGTTTTTGTTGTTGTTGTTGTTGGTGGTGGTGGTGGTGGTTGTGGTGTTGGTGGTTGTGGTGGTGCTATCACTGGTATTGGTGGCAAATGTGGTATTTTTGACTGTGTTAGTGGTGTTGTGGCTTCTATTCATTTTTCCTTCCTCTCTTTCGCTTGCTGCTGGTGAAGAGAGCAAAGGTTGAGTTGAACAGTTGCTGCTGCTGCTGCTGCTGCTGCTGCTGCTGCTGCTGCTGTTGTTGTTGTTGTTGTCGTTGTTGTTGGTGGTGGTGGTGATGATGGCGTCAGCAGCAAAAGTGCTTACGTCAGAGACATTTGTGACGGTTTTTACGCATGGTTTTGTAACCTTGGTTACAGTTTTGTTTTTGTTGTTGGTGCTGGTGGTGGTGACAGGGCTGTTAACAGTATCCATGACGTTGACAGCTTTGACTTTAGAATCTGTTGCTTCATTCTTTTTTTCGATGTCTGTTGTTGTTTTGGTGTGTGTGCGTGTGCATGATTTATTTTTTTGTTCTCCTAGCGTCTCAAGTCTAGGAAAATGTTCGTTCATCAGAGTTTCTGTCCAGCGTTCTATGACTATGTTTCTCGACATTTTTCAATGTCGAGAAGAAAATATATAATTTTTAAAAGGTTGAAACTGCCCCTAAGGGCCAATTCCTACCTTGAAAACACAATAAAAAGAAAGTTGGGTGCTTCACACACCTTATATACAAAAATTCCAACAAAATGTGGGCAATAAAAGGTCAAATAAACATTTACCTCTGCAGCCGATGTGACAGCACGTCCGTCAAGAAAGATAGATAGATAGATAGATAGATAGATAGATAGATAGATAGATAGATAGATAGATAGACATGCGTGTGTGTATTTATGTGTTTGCCGCAGCATTGCCGGTTAATAGAAAACCATGTATGGTTGGAGGAGGAGAAATAGAGACAAATATCTTTCCCTAATCAAACTATATTGTCACATTTTTTTGTTGTGTTTTATTTTTCTCAGTCAGTGCAGCTTTTTTTTTTAATTAATATTTGTCCGATACATCAACATTCGCATTTCTTTCCATTTTCCCGCTCATCAATCACTATTTTGTTGGACTCCCAATAGTCTTAGAGTAATTGTTTGAGACAGCTTGTGTAAATTTTATACACCATATTTAAGGTAGCAACATGCTTGTAGTTTTCTGCCAAGTGGATGTTTTCATTCTTAGCAACAAGATTTCTTCGTTCTATGACAAGCCAATTTGATATGTCAATTTGAGCTAACATAATTCTTTTAAATATTCGTGAATGATTTTCTGTGAAACATCAACATCTTACACAAATATCCAATTATTAAGACTCTTCCTGATGCCTCTTTATTATGCAGCTTTCCATAGCATATGAATATATTTGTATGTATGAATGCATCAATATATGTATGTGTGTATATATGCATGTATGAATGTGTGCAAGTATTATGCATGTATGCAATTATGCATTTATACTTTATGAAGCAAAATTTCTCAGTAGGGAGCTTATGACCCACAGAACGTTAACAGGTATGTTTATTATAGGGCTTCATATCTGGCAAAAGAAGATAAGATAACCACTACGATCAAAAGATCGGCAGTTCGTGTCCTGTCAACGTCGCTGTGTTTGTAACAAAGATGATTAAGTAACTGAAACAAGATTTAATTCATCCAATTAAAAATAAGTTTAACTGAATGATACAACTAACAGTTATCATTGTTTAGCTCCATGTCGGCGCTGATTGAGCAGGCCTATGGACATCCTGTATTTTTGAAGGGTATTGATTTCCAGGACTATGTTAACCTGAATATACATGTCTACGTCTTTGCCTTCTATTTCTTCCTATACAGCGACAGGATAGAGGCTCTCTTCGACTAGTCGATGCTGTTATAGAAAGAAATGTTATCAATGGAAGTGCTGTTGAGGGAAGATGCAACTACTGTCGGGGTTTTACCCACGCAAAGTGCTCAACTTTGCACTTTTAAATAATAAAACATTCTGTATGTATACAATGCAATATAAAATTGCAAACATCATTTGTAGGAACCAACGAGAGAGCCTCTACGCAGATGAGGATAATAGCAAGATACAGGCTCCTCTGAATCAGACACACTCTCTTTTCAGAGCTCACCAAATTGACAGTTCATCCCATTCATAAAAGGTGCTTTCGTTGTGTAATGCAGGACTGTCCATGCCAAGCTTCGACATATTCAGAACGGATGGTACTATCAAAAGTCAGATGAACGCTACCTAAAATACTGGATAGAGTAGTGCCTTTTAATATTATTATCTATAATACACATATAAAGCTACCAAAAGTGTACCTAGATAGTTTTTCTCTTCAATGCCAGAAAATACTAGTTTTAAACAATTTTCTGAAAATACGAGTGTGGTATATATTTAGGGCAGTATTCATAAAAGGATGATTTATCACACAGAAGTGCAAAAATGGATTCTGTACAGGATCTTATAACAATTTGTGTACAACCCACTTCATTCTACCTCAATTCCAATTGACCCATAATAGTAGATTATTTAACCCTTTCACTGCACAGGGTATTTCCGACTGGCAGATCAACATCGAATTCAATTTCACAGACCCAAAACATAAACACCAAGCAAGAATATTAGTTAAAATTCTGTGGGGAATTTTCTTAAGCGACAGCACTTCAGTAAAACTTTTTCTATAAGTATATTAATCTCAGTGGCAATAAAGGTCTCTGAAGACATTCTCCCTGACCCATCTATCAATACATTGAGAATAGGAGCTTCTAGATATTTAACATTCTGTACAATGGCTTAGAATTCCGAAGAAAATACTTCAGCTACTTCAGTTATATTAATATAAGACAGTACAAAACTTATGATCTACAAATCAGACATTACTCACTGTAAATGCGTCATTTTCATTTCCTTTATCATTCAGTTCATCAAAAATACATTGACTAAAAGGAATATCATTTTTTTCTTTCTGGTCCAAGCCTTCTGGTTCAAGCCGATAGTATCAATAGCTTTTCCATTTGTTCTAATAATTTACGAGAGTAATTCATTTGTATCGCACTATTATGTAGCTTGCTACATTGAGCTGTTTTTATTTTCTCTGCATACTTCATGATCATGCAAAAATCGAAGCAATTTGTGCTGATGGGTGGCAAACACACAAGTGTTATGTATATGTGTATGTGTGTGTGTACATACATACATACATACATACAAGCAGTGCCAGTATCATATCAACATTTGGGCTGCTTGATAAGATCCGAGCCCTTTATGTGAAAACCCGAAAAATACTAACGAGCACACATAATTTCCACATAAACAGTGACGTAGACCGCCTCAACCTAAAACGAAAACAAGGCGGCAGAGGCTTAACATTGATCTAAAATTCCTTCGACAACATCTTTTAACCACCAAGTCTCGAAGTGCATCTTTTGACTAAGCTTGCATACATGAGGCTGGTAACATCATAAGACTTCGAAGGCAGTTCCTTGAGCAACACTCTTTGTCTGATAACCTAGAATACATGCCCAAAAAAATCGCAGGACTCTACTGCAACGTATCATCAGATGAAAGGATGAGCAGAAACTATGTATGCATGGATATGTTATTAGAATGCTCCAAGATGATTGTAACATTGATTATCAAAACAATCTATCATGGGCCAATAACCGGATTACTACCGGCCACTTTCGAGGGTATGCGTTTGCAATCCAGGAACAGGAAATATCAACCGAATACCTGATTCACAAAATGAATAGAGACGCAGGAAAAGTAGTAAAATGTGACAACCGAAGCAGAATTTCTGGAGTTAACACCGAAGATATAACCCACATCATAAGCAGTTGTCCGAAAATGTCACCATGGTATTATCTACTGATGAGGCATGAAGTTGTAGCTAGGATACTCTATAATGAAATCCGTCGGAAAAATAACCTTGAGGACAAATAAATAAGAACCCACAGTATGGTAGAAGCCATAGCCACTCATATTAAAAAGGAATACTGGTGAAATGTCCCAGTGAGACCTCAATAGAATGTAAGCACAACAGATCTGAAATAATGACTTGGGATAGAGAAGAGAAACTGTGTACAGTTGTGGAACTTAGCTGCCCAGTGGATGCTAATATTAAATCTGAAGCTCAGTGAAAAAGAGAATACCTACGCTGAACCATTGAGAAATCTGCAGTTACTCTATCTATAGTTTTATATCTGTAACTATTGGGGCCCTAGGATATGTAACACACGGCCTAAATACCAATCTTGAGAAATTAGGTTTCTCAAACCAAAAAGAAGAAAGCTAATTCGAAGACTACAGATCCAATCCATGACTGGCACTGTAAAAATCTGTAGATAGATAGATAGATAGATAGATAGATAGATAGATAGATAGATAGATAGATAGATAGATAGATTTCTTTATTAGCCACACAGGGCTCAACATAGATGGGACAAATACAATGTAGAGTTTTTCTTTTCGAGGGGACGAGAAAAAATGGGGATAACGATCAAAAGGTATCGAAAACGTTTGGGGTATGTGAAAAAAAAAACAAATTTTTAATCCCAAGAAATGGGGAGGTTATCCGTGGAAAGAAAAACCTACGAAAAGACCACGGTAACCTCGGGCATTAATGTCACTAATTGAAAAAATTTATTTACGAAATTAATGCAAGTAACGCTCTGCTTAAAAAGAAACAGAGAGTTACTTACCGTTCGAAAGTTCGGTTGTTTTTTCCTTTGAATGTTCGTTAAGGAGGTTGCTGTAAAGTTTCTTGGCTAAATATTTTTGGCATTCCCCTACCGCATTGGGGTAGAGGGATTTTAAAGTGTGGTGTAATGTTGGCGTGATATGGTAAATTTTTATATGATTAGGTGGCGTCGTGTATGGGTGGTTGTTTGTTTTGATGTTGTTTTTTGTTATGTTTGTTTTTGTATTTATGTAGTTCATTAATTCTGTGTTTGTTGTGTCTATTGCTGTGAGCATGTTTTCTGTATGTGTTCTTGTGGTGTTGATGTTGTTTGTGGTATGTTTGGAGACGATGGTTTCGGGAGATGTATATCTCCCTGCTTTGTTGGTGTTTGCATTTGGTTTGGTTCTTTTTTTACTCCTTTTCCTCCGCCCTTTTCGGGCTATTTGCCACTCACTACTGCTACTTTCGTCCTCGGACGAGTCTTCTGAGGAATCGGAAGGGGGTAAGGGCATGTCGTGTGCTTGTGTGTTTGTTTGTTGAAGTGGGTGTGTTGTTGATGGTTGTTGATTATCTGCTTGTGGTGTATGTGATGTGGGAGAAAGGGAATTAGTTTTTGTATTGTCTTTTGCTTTTACAGTTTCCTTAGTTCTTGTAGTTGTTTGTGTTTTTTCGGGTACATTTGTTGGTGTAAGCGGGTTTGGTTTGTGGGATTCTTCTGTCTTGCTTCTTTTGCTCGTTCTTTGTGTTGGTGGTGGTGTGGGTAGTAGGGGTCCTTTTTTGGCTGTTTTTGCTTCGTGTTGTTTTTTGTTATCTGTTGCTGTTGGGCAATCTTTTTTGAGGTGCCCTTCGATGCCACACAGGTAGCATCGAGGCCTTCTACCTTCTACCACAACGTAGAGGGTGTGGCCGTCTGGCAGCTCAATTTGAGTTGGAATTTCTTTTGATTCTTCCTGTGTAATCTGTAATAGGACATCGAATTTTTTTCCATTCCAGTCTTCCTGCTTTAATGCAGTAGTTTCTAGAATGTTTATATTTCCTTCCATGTGATAACAAATCGCTGATAACAGCCATTGTGGTTCCACTTCTGGAGGGACATTTTTTATCGATACTTTGGTTACCCTTTGTCCAAGGTACGTGGGCACCAATATTATATTTTCGGAACGAAGAGTCAGCGTGGATAACTCTTTCGCTTTCTCTTCGCTGTCAAATCTAACTTGCACGCTGGCGAAACTGTTTGACCAGTTTATGTATTTCTTGTGGGCCAATATAGGATACAAACATTGTTCAATAATTTCTGTTGCTGGTTGCTCTGGTTTTCTTGCTTTTGTGTTCAAAATCTTGTATGTTATAGTTTGTTTTTGTACATCATGAATGATTTTTTGAGGTATTTTTAATTTTAGTTTTGGTCCTTGTTGGCTTAATAGTTTTTTTTGTTTCTTGAATTTCTTTTGCTGTGGAGTGCAAAATTGTTTTTTTTTTTGTCTGAGTGCATCAGCAAAGTTTGTTCTTTTGTTGTTGTCGTCGCTGGTGGTGGTGGTGGTGGTGGTGGTGTCGGTAGCTGTGGAGACTGCTGTAGTAGCAGAGACTTTGGTCGTGGTTGGTTTTGATGCACTGTTGTTGCTGTTGTTGTTGTTGTTGTTGTTGCTGCTGCTGCTGCTGCTGTTGCCGGTGGTGATCGTAGCAGACATAGCTTTCATATTGGTGGTGGTGGTGGTGGTGGTGGTGGTGGTGGTGGTGGTGAGAGGGCTGTCAATATGTGTGGTTGCTGTTTTGATGACGTTCTTAGAAATTTCTTTTTGTGTGCGCGTGCAGTTTTCATTCTTTTTCTTCTCTAGCGTTCCAAGGCTAGGGAAGTGATGTTCGAAGAACGGACTGGAACAGCGTTCCAAAACAATGTTTCTCGACATTTTTCCAAATGCCGAGAAAAAATTTATATTTTGACGGGGCTGGAACTGCCCCTTCGAAAAAATACACAAATGAAGCTTGGGTGCTTCGCACAGATTATATGAAATAATTTTAAACAAATGTGGGCAATATAAGGTCAAAAAAAGGTTTACCTCTGCAGCCGATGTGACAGCACGTCCGTCAGAAGAGATAGATAGATAGATAGATAGATAGATAGATAGATAGATAGATAGATAGATAGATAGATAGATAGATAGATAGATAGGCAATATTTCTTTTTGCAATTATCATATATCGGCTTTATCATAATATCGTCGAAAACGGAGTTTTCCAGCGTTTTCACTATTATTCTCTATCGACCCCTTCCTTTATTCAATCTATTTAAATCTCTCTCTTTTCCCCTCTCTCCCCTTTCCCTTCTCTATGTCTCCTTGTCTCTAAGTGTCCTCCTGCCTTTAACGCGTTATTTTTCTCGCGTTTAACGCGTTATATTTCTCTTACCTCTCAGCGCTATCAATCCCTCCCCACTCTCTTTCTCTCACTTCATCTTTCTTCCTCCTCTTAGCAGCTTTGCCTCTCACTTCAACTATATTTCCTCTGCTTCTGTCCTTCCCCTCTCTCCCGCTTTGCCACTCACAGCCACTTTGCTTAATACTTTTTATTTCTCCTTTTCTTTGTACCTCTCCCTTCAACCTTTTTACCTCTTCCTTCGAAGTAAATGTGACACAACATACAAAATCAAACAAAACTAAGCGTATTGATATCATTGACTAGTTTCAACCATAGGCTGAATTGAGCTTCGTTTTGTGCTTTGTTTTTGGTAAAGTAGAGAGTTGGATAGAGATGGTCTCTTTTGTGCCACCTACCGTGATGTGGGTTCATCTGGGACCTCAGATAACAATTTGTCCAGACGCTTTTTTGAAGACGTCCACAACTACTCATCGCAAATCTCTGAGGTTGTTTGGCAGAATGTTGAACAATTGTGGACCTTTGAAAACCAAGCTGTTGCAGTACTAGTTCCTTATTTTTTATAGAGAAGACAGGATCTTTGGTACTATACAGTGCCGTCCAGTTCGGTGTTTTAGTATCGCTCTCAGTTCCAAAGTTGGGAACTTGACCTTCCAAGATCTTCCATATGTATATCACTGTATATCTTTCTCGCCTTCTCTCTAAGTAGTAGAGCTTAAGTTTCTTTAGCTTCTCCCAATAGCTCATGCTTCACTGAATCAATCATTTTCGTAGAGTGGAGCTGCTCTGCAGTGACCACAGTTGAGAGTAGTAATCCAGACGACTGTGAACGCAAGTTATACATAGGAGTAGCATGGTATCCTTTTTCCTGGTCCTGGATGATCTCACGGTCTATCCAGCTATTTGTCTGCAGTGTTGCCAGGTTGTTAACATGCACATAGAATGTTGCATTATTACTCATGTGGTTTCCCACGCCTCACACTGACTCTGACTCTGGGATTGCAGTACCCCTGGTACTGTGTATTCCGATTGTAGTCTGTTCGTGGGTCGATAACAAGAGTGCTTGACAAGTTATCAGCATTGAACTGCATATTATTTTCATCAGTCCATTTGTGTATTGCATACAGATCATTTTGCAGGTTTAGCATGTCATCAGGGTCTTTGACCGCCAGTTATGCTTTTGTATCACCAGTATACCTGGTGAGAGTAGATGACTATATATATAATTGCCAACGAAGTTTGGCGTCCTATACGGGAGATTGATACTGACGTTTATAGCCCCAGGAAGACATCTCTTCCAGCTGGCTAATGATATTCATTCTGTGTCCGATTAGCATTTGCGAGGAGAGGTCATCGTTCCCATCCCTAGCCTTACGTAATACACACGTAAGTTTTTGGGTGGTTACCCGTTCTCGGCGTGTGTTAATCACCAGCTAGTGATGAAAACTCACTCCACTCACAAAATACTATATGCTTTTTCCAGCAACAAACTGTCACTGATCTCGATAAAGGAGAAATAAGCTATATTAAATCTCTGAGTGAGATAAAAACAGTAACAATACGGAATCGTAACATATGATGCCAACCAAGTATGGCGTCCTATACGGGAGAGTTATACTGACGTTTATAGCCCCAGGAAGACATCTCTTCCAGCTGAGTAACGACACACATTCTGTGTCCGATTAGTATTTACGAGGGGAGGTCATCGCTCCTATCATTAGCCTTACGTGATACAAACGGACTCGAGTTTCTGGGTGGCTACCCAACCTCAGCATGCGTTAATCATCAGCTAGTGTTAAAAGTTCACTCAACTCATAAAATACTATATGCTTTTTTCAGCGACAAACCGTCACTGATCTCAAAAAAGGAGAAACAAGCTATATCAAATCTCTGAGCGAGATATAAACAGTAACAATACGGAATCGTAACATATAATTGACAACCAAGTGTAATGTCCTTTACGGAATAGTGCAACTGACGTTTATAGCCCCAGGAAGACATTTCTTCCAGCTGAGTAACGACACACATTCCGTATCTTATGACCTCCCCTCGCAAATACTAATCGGACACAGACAACGGGAAGGAGGGAAGGAGGGAGGGAGAGGGACACTACCAAAGCATGTAACTGAGTAAAACCTTTAAAGTTAGTGCCCCAGCAAGATCACATTCCAGTGACAAACACGTATAAACAAGCATCTGTATCGAAACCAAAATCATCACTAACAATATGAGGAAAAGAGTAAATCCTCGTTGCTAACCTCGCAACTGACAGAAAGCATTGCTAAAACAAATAGAAGTAGTGAAGTAGTGAAATATGAAGAGAAGCCAATGAAATGAATGCTGGAACTAAATCAGAATGTAAGCAGCGAGTAACTATTATCCAACTGATGTAAAAATTATTATTATTATTATTATATACATATATATATATATATATATATATATATATACATGTGTGTGTGTGTGTGTGTGTGTGTGTGTGTGTGTGTGTGAGAGAGAGAGAGAGAGAGAGAGAGAGAGAGAGAGAGAGAGAGAGATCGACGCTAAAAATATGGTAAAAGCTTGAAAACTACAGAATGGAAATGATTGATGAAAAAATTGACAGAAAAGTCAGAATGAAGATAACAGGTTAGAGATAAAGGGATGAAAAAGTAGGTTACTTTTCAAACTAGATGAAAAAAGGACAAGAAGTTATCGAGAGTAATAGACAGGGAAAAAATCAGCACTCATAAATAAATACTTAGACACAAGAAAGAAATAATGCGCATGTGTGCCTCATAATTGAGCTAGACAGGTAGGCAGACAGATAGATAGATAGATAGATAGATAGATAGATAGATAGATAGATAGATAGATAGATAGATAGATAGATAGGGAGGTAGGAGGGATGTATGTAGGTAGGGAGACAGATAGATAGAGAAAGGGGGAGATAAGGGGAGGGAGAGAAAGACAGGTAGGTAGGTTGACGTATGGATGTCTTCATTAAGCTACGCAGGGTCGGACACAGAGGTAAAAGTAAAGGTCCGGACGTTCCTAGGGAAAACCTCTAGATGTCGAAAGAAATTCGGCCGGCCTGACAAGGATGGTGCGTATACCGTTATCAGTCGAAGAGCACACCCATTACTGCCATCGACATCCAAGACGACCAGCCTACCCTCCGAGTCTAAGAATACTGCCCTTACTTTGAGATCTAGACCCTTTCGAAAAAGCACTGCGGTACCACCGCCGTCCATTCTCGGCAGACACGGAGAAAAATAAATGTCGAATTGTCCGCCGAACATGGGCTTGAGGGCTCGCGAGTTGGAGAGTCTGGTTTCGCTGATGACTGTCATATCTACATTTAGTGACTTGATATCATTCAACAGGTAACCTTGTTTCCATGGCGACACCAAGCCACGCACATTTATACCACCTAGTTTGAGCATGGACCTAGTGAAAGTTTGGTTTCATATGGGATATTCTCCTCCTCAGAAGTTTCCTTGAGGAGATTCTTGTAAAGTGTTTTTGACAAATGTTTTTGAAATTTCCCTACCGCATTAAGATAGCGAGATTTCATCAGTTTGTGTGTGATTTTGTGTAGTGTGTAAAATGTGTTTATTTCTTTACTACCCACAAGGGGCTACACACAGAGGGGACAAACAAGGACAAACAAACAGATTAAGTCGATTATATCGACCCCAGTGCATAACTGGTACTTATTTAATCGACCCCGAAAGGATGAAAGGCAAAGTCGACCGCGGCGGAATTTGAACTCAGAACGTAGCGGCAGACGAAATACCGCTAAGCATTTCGCCTGGCGTGCTAACGTTTCTGCCAGCTCACCGCAGTGTGTAAAATGTGTAATGTATTGTGGTGGTGTTGTGTATGAGTGGTTGTTGTTTTTTTTAATAGTTCTGTGATGTCAGTGTGAGACCTGATGTGTTGATGTGTTGCATCAGGTCCAAATTGTTGGTGTCGATTGCAGTTAGCATTGTGGGGCCATTTGGCGTTTGTATGTCTGTAGTGTTGGTGTTGATATTGTTTTTGTGTGGGGGAATTTTATCTGGAGTGGTGTATCTCCCTGCTTTCTTTGACGGAGTGATCATTCTTTTTTCCCCTTTTTCTTCTCCCCCTCCCCTTCTGTGGCCATTTGCCATTCTTCTGTGTCGCCTCCATCAGACGACATGTCGGAGGAATCAGAAAATTGGAGGGGATTGGTATTGGGGGTGTTTTGTGTGTGTGTTAATGTTGATGTTATTGTTGTTGTTAGTGCTGGTTGGTGGCCGTTGGGAAGGGATTTATAGATTGTTGGGGATAAAGGGTTAGTTCTTTTTTCTTTTCTGGTTTTGATGCTTCTGTAGCTGTTGTTGTTGTTGGTGGTGGTGGTAGTGGTGGTGGTGGTGGTGGAGGTGGTCGTGGTGGTGGTGGTGGTGGTCGTCGTCGTCGTCGTCGTCGTCGTCGTCGTCGTGATGGTGCTGCTTCTGTTGTTAGTGATGTCGAATTTGCTGATGGTGATGTTAATTGGTTGGGTTGGTTGGTTGGTTGGTTGGTTGGTGGAGCTGTTTCATCAGTTGTTGCTTTAGTTGTACTCATGGTGGTTGTGGGCAACAGTGCTGGTTTGCTGTTGTTTTTTTCTTGCTATTGTTGTTCCTGTAATGTTCAGCAGTCGGCCTTGAGGTGGTTTTTGCTACCACAAAGGTTACAACGTAGCCTTCTCCCTTCAACGCCCACTTGTAAGTTTGCGCGCCCGGCAGTTTTAGTAGGTCTGGGACACAGAGACAGACAGACAGACAGGTAGGTAGGTAGGTAGGTAGGTAGGTAGGTAGGTAGGCAGACAGACAGACGAGTAGACAGACAGACAGACAGACAGACATACTGACAGACAGACAGACAGACTGACAGGCAGACAGACAGACAGATAGGTAGATAGACAGACAGACAGACAGACAGACAGATAGATAGATAGGTTTCTTTATTAGCCACACAGGGCTCAACACAGAGGGGACAAAATACAAATGTAGAGTTTTTCTTTTCGAGGGGGTCGAAAACAAAGCAGAAAAAAAACAAAAGTGGGGACAACGATGAAAAAAAACATCGCAAAACGTTTGGGGTATTTACAAAAAATACGAAATAATACAAAAAATTCCCAATAAATGGGGAGGTTATCCGTGGAAAGAAAAACCTACGAAAAGACCACGGTAACCTCGGTGTTTAGCGTCACAGTTTGTTAAATAAAATTTCTTTTATTTAAGCAAGAAACGTGAGTAACTCTCTGTTTACAAAATTTTAAAACGTTTTATAGAATCATGGTCAAGGTGAATTCGTCATTTATACGTGCCATTCTTGCTACATGTATCCATCTTTTTTCGAAACATTTGCTAGACAACACTTGCCTCTCTACTCTCACCTTCCTTTTCAAGTGATACTTGAAAAAGTTGATGAGAGATTGACCAGAGAGGAAAGTATTTGTCTCTAATCCTTTCAGACGCGTCCACCAGATGCATTCTTTGGCCATAGCCACAAGTACGATAAATACAGCTCTTCCTTCCCGTTTAAAGGAAGGAGGCGTGACGATATTGACGATAGACTCGGTTGATAAACCGACTCGTCCCACACGCGACAGCAGTCGTTCGACATAAGCCCACAGCTCCGAAATGGTTGGACACTGCATGAGTGCGTGCAGAACGGTTTCATCGCTCTGACCGCATCTCGGGCAGGTCGGCCCCGCATTTCGCGAGCCGTGTCTATAGAGCTTATCCCGAACGGGTAGCGCCTCTCGGTAACACTGCCAGGCCAGGGATCTCTGGAAGTTGTCCATAGGTCCCGGCCCGAAAGTCGTCCTGAACAGGCGGGTCAGGTATTCCTCGTCGACGCCCAGGTTCGCCCCGAGATCGTCGTCGTACCTGCCCTCCACTAATCCCCTATAGAATGACTTCGTTGTGATGCAGCCGCTCAAGGTCGACCCGGGACGGCAAAGTTGTTGCAGAGCAACGCGACACTCACGGTGCCATTCGCCATTCCTCGGCCTCTTTTTGATCCACGACTGCAGCTCGGTCATGGAGACGAGCTGCGGGAAAGCGCGTCGCACAAACGGCGACCACACCTGCTCACCGTCGTCTACGTAGAGCCGGAGATGTCGCAGTCTCAGCGCATGTCTGCGCATCATCAACCACGGCATGCCCAGCCCTCCTTTCAGCGGGTGTTGGCAACAAACGGATCGCCTCACCATCGGAACGCTTCCTTTCCACAAAAAGCGGAAGAGGATGCGCTCCATTTCGGTGATGGCGCGATCGGGACAAGGCACGACGGTCAGGCGGTATTCGATGACGGACGCGATGTACGTGTTCGCCACCTCCGCCCGACCTTTTAGGGACAGCTTCCTCTCGGACCATTGCCGGCAGAGAGTGGCCACCCTACTCGTTATCTCGTCCCAGTTCTTCTCCGTTTACAGGTCTGGACCGAACCAGACTCCGAGCAACTTGACCGGACCGTCCGTCCAGCGTCCCACTACTGAGGCGCTGCCGGACGGTATGGGCTTGCTTCTCCAGGTGCCGAGCAGCAAACCCACCGACTTATCCCGGTTGATTTTCGCTCCCGTCACCGCTTCGTAGTCTTTCAGCGTCTCGCCGACAAGCTCGATGTGCTCGTGGCTAGACGCTATGACGGTGACGTCGTCCGCGTATGCCGACACGCTCGTCCCGCACACCAGTTCTCGCGGGATGCCCCTCAGCGTCGCCAGCTTCCGCAGTAGTGGCTCGAGAGTCAATACGTACAGGAGCGGCGACAGGGGACATCCCTGACGAACCGAACGTGCAATGTCGAAGGGTCCCGATAGACGTCCATTGACGCGAACAACCGAACGGATGCCTGTGTACAAGGCAGCCATCCAACCGCAGAAAACGGGACCGAAGCCGGCCGCTTCGAGGACGGCCTCCAAGTATCGATGGTCTACCCTATCGAAAGCTTTGGATTGATCCAAATTGATCAGGGCCCCACCCATGCCAGGTTCCTTAACTACCCTCTCTATGATGTAGCGCATCAGATGGAGGTTGTCATGGATGCTCCGGCCCGGCACGGCGCATGTCTGCTCCGTACCGACCAGTTTCTCGATGACAAGCGCCAACCGCTTGGCTAACACCTTGGCCAAAATTTTCATGTCTGCATTGAGCAGAGTGATAGGCCTAAAGTTATCTATGGCGTCCCCCTTGTTTGGATCTTTCTTCAGCAGCGTTACCGCTCCTCGGCTCACAAAACCGGAAATGCTCCCGTTCTGCTGCCAGTTGCAGTACACGGCCGCCAAGACTTCTCCAAACAAGTCTGGCATACAGTTGTAAAGCTCGTAGGGCAGACCATCCAAACCCGGAGATTTGTCCGTCGAGCAACCCGCCATCGCGTCCCTCACCTCCTCCGCCGTGATGACCCCTTCGCAGCACTCCGCCTCTCTTGCCGAGAGTCGTGGCAAGCTGTGCAGGTAGGCACTAAAGTCCACCCTGCCTTCTCGCTCGCCACTCCTCCCGAACAGTCGGGCAAAATGCCGCTGAAACGCCTCGCACATCTTGCTCGGCTCGAGCAATTCGCGCCCCTGTTCGTCTACCAGAGACCGGATGGTGGCTCTGTTAGATAAGGCAGCGGGCTGCGCCTCCGCCACCCGGGCCTCTCGTGCGGCTCCAACACCTTCATTCCTCAGAGCACGCATCCTTGCCCTGACAGCACACCCTTCGTGTTTAGCATTGAAGTGTTGGTCGAGGGCCAACCTCGCCGCTAAAACGTCGGATGCGATGCCACCTCGCAATGCCTCTTCTAACTTTATCACTAGCTCCCCCTCTACTCTGTTCCTCTCTACAGCTAGTGCCCTGCTATACCTTATTGCTTCCGCCCTTACTGCTCTCTTGAGGGCAAACCACCATTTGTTGTTGACGATGGCTCCCGTCAAAGCCCTCTTTACTAACGTGCTAATCCGGTCTCTGAAAACCTGTCTCGACGGGAAAGACGCGTTTAGTTTCCAGTAACCGGGACCCTGCCTATGTGCCTTATCTAAGTCTAGCGTACACGTCACAAGTTTGTGATCCGTGTAGCTGACTATGTGGAATTGTGGACATCCTAAACTATCTCTATCTCTTGTCCTACACACTATCCTATCTAGATACGATCTCGACGACCCAATGCGGTTGCTCCAAGTCCACGTTGGCACATTTGGGTGGTCGAGTCGGTACCTGTCAGACAACTGGAAGCGTCTGAGCAGGTCTATGAGGCCTTTGCATCCCCTTCTAGTTTTGTCACTCCCCACGTAGTCTAGATGCGTGTCCAAGGTAGCATTCCAATCCCCCACTAAAAGTAAGGGACGAGACGTTCCCAGGAATACTTCTAGACGTCGAAAGAAGTCTGACCGACCTGTTAAAGGAGGCACATAAACTGCCAGCAACCGAAAAGCGCCTCCATCGCTGCCGTCCACATCTAGGACAACCAGTCTACCCTCCGGGTCCGTAAATATCGTCTTTACTTGGAGATCCAGACTCTTGCGAAAAAGAACCGCCGTGCCACTACCGCCCATCCTCGGCAGACAGGGAGAAAAATAAATGTTAAACTGTCAGCCAAACATAGACTTTAGGGCCCGCGGTTCATGGAGTCTGGTCTCACTAATGGCTATGATATCCAAATTGTGTGACTTGATGTCATTTAAGAGGTACCCTTGTTTCCAATGCGACCCCAAGCCACGCACATTTACACAGCCAATCTTCACCATGATTCTATCAAAATTTGTGTTTTACACACGAAAGGAGAGAGAGAGAGAGTTACTTACTGTCCGAAAGTTCTTGGCTCTTGGCCTCACAACCTTCTCTCAGAAGGTTTTTGTATAGTTTTTTTTATGAATATTTTTGGAATCTCCCTACTGTATCCGGGTAGAGAGATTTCAGTGTATTGTATGTGCTCCGTTACATGTATGATTTTGATGTGTTGTGGTGGTGTTGTGCGTGGGTGATTGCTTGTTTTCGTGTCATTATCTGTTATGTTAGTGTTTGACCTAATGAATTTCATTAGGTCTAGATTGTTTGTGTTTATCGCTGTCAAACTTGTTGTGGGGTTCTGTGTTGGTGCGTTTGTGTTGGTGTTTTTGTTTTCTGTGGATGTGTTGGTTTCGGGGCTGGTAAACCTCCCCGCTTTGTTTGTTTGTTTTTCCGTCCTTTTTTTCCCCCTTTTTCTTCTTCCCCCCGTGGCCACTTGCCAAGCCTCTGTGTCATCTTCATCTGACATGTCGGAGGAATCGGAGGGTGGGAGGGGAAAGGTGTTGGGGTCTATTTTTGTGTGGGTTGATTTTGTTGTTGGTGGTGTTGGTGCTGTTTCGTGACAGTTGGGATGTGGTGTTTTGGTTTTGGGGGGTGGGGTGGGAGTCTTTTTCGTGTTCCCTTCTTGTGGGGTTGTTGTTGTTGGTGTTGGTGGTGGTGATGGTGCTGATTCTGTTCTTGGTGGTACTGGTGGTGTTTTTGTTTGGTTCGGCTGTGTTGCTGGCTGCTGGCGTTTTTCCATTTCGTTGTACAACTGCTTGACCAGTTGTGCATATGGCGGTGTAGGCAGTAATGCTGTTTTTTCTTGTGCTTTTCTTGTGGTTGTTGTTGTTGTTGTTGTTGTTGTTGTTGTTTTTCTTTGTATTGTTGCCGTTGTTGTTGCCTTTTCTTCTGGGCTACTGGGCATGTTTTTTGAAGGTGAGTTTTGCTACTACAAACGTCGCAAACTGGCCTTCTGCCTTCGACGAAAACATGAAAAATTGAATCCTCAGTTAATTGGATTCTATGTGGAATTTTTTCCCAGTTTGCTGGATCAATTTGTACCAGGAGTTGAAATTCCTGGCCAATCCAGTTTTGATTGCAAACGGCAGATGCTTCTAGTATGTTTATCTCCTCCTCTATGCCTAGACATATGGCAGATACTAGCCATTCTTCCTCAATTTCAGGAGGCACATTCGAAATTTTTATTTTCGTAACCCTACGACCAAGGTACGTAGGGATCATGAGCAGGTTCTCATGCTGTAATGACTTAGTGGAGAGGTCCTTCGCTCGCTGCTCGCTGTCTAGTCTTACTTCTATCGTTCCGAATTTCAAACCTCTCGTTATGTAAGTCTTGTAAGACCAAATCGGCTTTAAGCATCTCTCAACATTTTCTTGGGTGAATTTTTCCACTGTCTTTGTCTTTAAATTAATGGTTCTGTAGATGATAGTTTTTTTTTTTCGATGTTTATCTTAAAGTCCGCGGGCGTTTGAAGATGGACTGTAACGTCCTTTTTACTTGGCATGCTTTTGCATGCAAGTAATTTCTCTTTCGATATATTCAGAATTCTTTTCCTAGGCTTCAAAGCCTCGGCAAAGTTCGTTGTGGCGGTGGTGGCGGTAGTGGTGGTATCAGTGGTGAGGACAGTGGTTTTGTTAGCAAGGACATTTGTGTCCTTGTTGTTGTTGCTGCTGCTGCTGCTGCTGCTGTTGTTGTTGTTGTTGTCACTGGTTACGTTGGCAGGCAAGACTGCTGTAGCAGCAGAGTCTTTCTTTTTCTCCATTCTCTCCTTTAACTGTGAGGAAGGAAGACTAGGAAATTCTTTTTCGAACGAAACACTGCAGACTGCAGCGTTCGTTTCACAAAAATGTTCATGGCTACAAGACGCCATCGTCTCAAAAAAAATGGCTAGAAAGCCGAAATTGGTTTTTATATCCTGGAAATGTGCCACACAGGGCAGATTTCCGTCGCAAAAAACTTGCACCAGAGAGTCTACAAGTTGTTATACAACTTTGTATATAAAATAAACTTTACAAACAAACTTTTTAAAACATGAAAAAGGCAAAACTTACGGAGCCGACACGTCTACCGTCCGTCCATAGATAGATAGATAGATAGATAGATAGATAGATAGATATTCATGTATGTATTTAGATATATACAGACAAACAAATGCACTATAGTGCTACACACACACACACACACACACACACACACACACACACACACACACATGTGGTTATGATTGGCTGTTCCGTTAGAAACGGAAGCAACAACAATGAAAGAAATGGTACTCAATACATCAAGTCAAGGCTGTATTGATTTCTTTTAGAGGCGACACCTACTGGACGAGTACTGTTTCATTCTTGGGAAATTCATCAGAGAGAGGAATGTCTATGGAGTTTCCTCACTGAAGCAGTTTTGTGTAGAAGTGGATTTGGAGAAGATTTGTCGATCGGTATTGATTGTTGATTGGTATCAGTTGACTAATTAAGGAACTGATTGATCAGTAGAATTAGAAAAATACTTTAATAGGAAGTAATGAAAATATGGCTATGTGATTAAGAAGTTCGCTCAGCAACCACGTGATTTCGGGTTCAGTCCCACTATTTGGCACCTTGGGCAAATGTCTGCTACTGTAACCAACCCGAGCTAGTAGAATCTTCTGAGTTTGATAGACAGAAACTATGAAGAATTCTGTCATATATGTGCGTACGCATGTCATGTCAGTGCTTGCCTCCCACCGGTTGCCAACTGGTGCTGATTAGTTTGAGCGAAAGGTTCGCCAGGATAAGTACAACATTTAAAATATGCAATGGGATCAATTTTATCAACTAAAGGCCTCAATGCATGCCCCAGTATACATGCAGTACAATGACTGAAAGAATTAAAAGTACATGTGTGTGTATACTATTTTTTTATCGCTTACTCAGAGGGGAGGAACAGATTGGATTCCTTTGCTAAAGGCATTTAAGCATCAGATGGTACTTGAACTCACAATGCAAAGAGCCAGAATAATTTCTGTCCCATATTCTTAGAATTCCGCCAAGCCACTGCCTTGACCGACACTTTATTTTATTGACCCATAGAGAATGTAAAGTAAAAGCAGCCTCAATCAGATTTGAAATCAGAGCTCAAAGAGGCAGAATAGATACTGCAAAGCATTTCGTCTGACAATCTAACGACTCTGCCAACGTGTATATACGTTCAGGTGCGTGTGGCGTGTGGCTGAATGTGTGCATGTGTGTGTGTGTATACACATATCTGTGTGTGTGTATGTGTGTGTGTGTGTGTGTGTGTGTGTGTGTGTGTGTGTGTGTGTGTCTGTGTGTGTGTGTGTGTGTGTGTGTGGAAGAAAGATAATATGAAGGGTGAGAGAAAGTAATACAAGTATACTTTTCAACAGTGATAAATAAATAAATCCATAGAAAGGTAGATAGATTGACAGGCAAATTGAAATAACGACAATGATGACAGCACGAAAGATTGAACGGTGAACAATAGCAATTCGATACTCTTAACAGTAATGAACGAGAGCAAGAAGCTGCATAGTTGCTATGGCGATCAGATTCATCTTATATGAAAAGTAATTAAGAATTTATTTGATAATCGTTTCTCCTTTATTTTTTCTCTTCTCAGTTTTTCTCTTCTCTACTTCTCCCTCTTCACCTTTCTCTACCCACTTTTCTCTCTCCATCACCTCACTTTTCCCTGTTCTTTCATTCTATTTCTACCTCTCTTTCACTCTTTCCCAACTTCCTTCTCTCTTACTATCTTCGTCTTTCCCATTTCTCTCAATCTTTCAGTGTCTTGCAGCAGACTACACGGTTTTCGAAGATGTAAGAGAGATTGATAAAGAATACGTAGCAATGGATGTAGTAATTATTAAAATTAATGATACCAGATCAAACTGGCGTAAATTGCTTTCTGTATTGGTTTTCTCTGACTTTGTCTGGATATGTTGCTGGTTTATGTCTTTATATTCTGTTGCTGTTGTTTTTATTTTCATTTTTATTTTATTTTTCGTTTGTTTTTTTTTTAACTCCATTATCTTTTATTCTCTTAATTTCAAGTCGTGGATATTTATTTCACTTCTTAATTTCAATTGACATTGTGTTATGTTGACTTATACAGAGAAATATATTTATAGAAAGCACAACACAGTCAAGGAATTGAATTGAAGAATTTTATGAATAAAATCGTTGTTAGAGAGAAACGAAGCAAAAAAAAAAGCCTTTACATAAATGATATAATTTTTCATCAGAATGCGCCATAAGTTAATATACAAATGATAACAAAATCTGAAATAGATTTTTACACTAATACTATGGTTTTTATTAAACAAAACCAATCAAAATTTTCTATGACCAAATCAAATGCGCGAAAAAGTTTGCTTCTTTTCGGGTTCTGACTAGTAGACACAAATCAGTTGTAAATATAAAGTTGTGATAATACCAACCGGAACGCCTTTGACGACTATGGCTGACTTGATAGCAACATCAACACTATACTGTACTACAATGGAGAGGGGCTTTCAGTATACTAGAAATAGCCGCCAAGTTTCCTCTAGAGGGGAGTTAGAGTAAATAACGAAATCGCAGATGCACTATTGTCTGAATAAAAAAATGACAATAAATCTGAATGAGTGTTACAAGGCAATATTTATTTTACAAGCTCATGACTGCTTTATATTAGTTTTTAAGATATGCACAAAACCAAGAATATAGTGGGGAAATATAAATGATCTTATTAACTCGAGAAAGATTCTACCTTCACTCAGACATTTCCAGACCACTCGTCTCTCCTCCACTAATTCTTCTTCTTTTTTTTTTTTTTTGAGCAATCGTCCCAGACTTCGCACAAATCACTACGCCCAGTCCTTTCTTTTCCCTTTGCTTATCTCCCTGACGGTATTAACTTGTAAAGATTCAAGAGAAGCATTAATGGCATTAAGCCCCCACCCCAATATAGGAGAGTTTGCGAAGGCTATGGCAATTTCCCTTCCGTAGACAGAGCGAGTCAATAGAAAAAAGGAATTAGTAAAATTTGAACTCAAACCATAAAAGTTATACAAGTAAATGACGCATGGTATTTTATCCGGTTGCTCTATTGGTTCTTCAGTTCACTACTGGTCATGTCTCTTAGAAATATTAAAAAGAAATGTAGGTAGAAAACTAAAGACTAATGTGTCTATGTACGTCTATGTATAACTATGTATGTGTGTCTAAATTGCTCAAATGCACTAAATAGATATGAACCAAGTTATGCCCTTGGTATATTTTGTTATTTTACTAACATAAAAAAAATAACTGTTTTTGAGCGTATCTGTGCATGGGAATGGGATTGGGGAAAGAAAAGAGTGTGGGTGGCACAATACTCTAGTCCATGGCTGATTCAAAGAATATCTTGTTGCAGATGATCTATGTAAGCTACTGCATAAATCTCATGCCACAATGTTATTCTTACTGTCTCTTTACATTTCTGAATACCTAATACGATGTCTAGCTCTTCTCCAAGACGGAAATAATGTTATATATTATCCCTATTTTATTGTTGTGTATATTTACATCTCGTTAACAATATCTGCTCACTCATAAATCATTAGGATTTATATTTCACTCTGTATCATCCACGCAACACAACCAAAATTGACAAATTATTCATTTCTTTTTTAATCTATCATAATTTTTTTACTAAAAGAATACGCTGTTTGATTTTCTACTTAGAATCTTATCCATTACCCCTTATCTTCTACACTGGCAGGTCTATGAAACAGTTGTTTTCTCTTCTCAGATTATTTAATAAAAATAGGCACAATTTGGTGAATGTTCAGGTGGCATATAGCATGGCCGAATCACTTCAAAGATTTTAAACAGTCTTCTTTTCGAAACATTTTCCCAAACTTTTTAATAATTATACATCAAGGCTAAATAGCAATTTCTTCCGTTTATTGCGCTTATATTGTATAACCAAATAAAGTGAAAATGTTTGTATCTAACCTTTAAGACAACTAATATATTATTCCTAAAATGAGTTTAAAACCCTCGAGCCTCATATATGATCTGATCTGATTTCCTGTTTAAAGAAAATATGTTAAACAGTAACATTTTCCCTTCTTAAGTGCGTTGTGTTCCTATGTAAGAAATATATACAATCCTTTAAAGTGAAGCTAAGTAAGAGGCAGGATTGGTTATCATTAATTATCACAATGCTTGTTTCAAGACTGCTAGAAATGAGATGTTTGGTTAGTTTATTTGGTTAGAATACCATTGGTTCCATTAAGATATTCAGTGTATCCAATATCTCGTGTGTTCGTGTTTTAAGATGATAGCAGATAGGTTTGGGGGAGATTTGATTGCTACTTGTAGCGGGAAGAGTTGCACATAGAAGATTCTTCGTTGGTTCAATCAGATATTTATTTCTACATGAATGCTGACTGAGAAGACCAATAATAAAAGGCATTTCAACCCTGAGAATCTTCACTTTACTTTCTAGTCACAATGCATAGAGTATCCTGGACTACATTATCCATTGTCTTTCCATTTTTAGCACAGTAAGATGTAACCCAAGGAAAACTTAGCTGTTATTTCTATCAGATAGAGCAACATGTAAAGCCTCCCTCATTGGTGTGTTTTGTGGAAGTCATATGGGGTGGTGGAACGACAGAAGTAGTAGAGCAACACAGTAAGGACTTTGGAGTATTTAATTCAATACATCTCTGAATGCATAGTATTAAATACTCCGAAGTCGACTTCACTTTCCACCTTTCTAGGGTTGATAGCAGCAGTAAAAAACATCAAATACACTCAACCATATCAATGTTATTCAGGGTAATACTCAATAACACAGATATGCAACATATAGAACTATTAGGAATGACAACGCTTCTAAAACATTGACACCACGTATAGAATATGCTTGATTCCAGGTCGATTAATTTCATCATATACATTTAAAGTCTTTAAGATTTACGTAGAATTAATTGGCAATATTTTACTGTCTGCATTTATTAATAAAACAGCAAAACGATGAAGGAACTTTTATGTGCTATATAAGCAAAATTTGATTACGGTTCTATTGTCGTGTGTGTGTGTGTGTGTGTGTGTGTGTGTGTGTGTGTGTGTGTGTGTGTGTGTGTGTGTGTGTGTGTGTGTGTGATGTTATATAACAGCTGGAATATTTTCATGCTAAAAGAGAAAAAGATTCGTTATATTTTAATCCCTTTATCGTTCTCCGAATTGGTTTAGTGTCTTACAATATCGTAGATAAATGCCTTTGTTTCTAAATCAAAAACGGCCAAATACATAAGATTATTTGATATTTCAATTTCTTTACACACTTTTATGATTTGTCTCCATAGCTTTTCAAACAGTGAAGAAATTCGAAATACTTCCTTTCTAACTTTTATTGATGTTTGATCTTTGAACCTCTCAAACATTCATCGTATCATTTGAACGAGTAAATTTTCAACCCGTGTGAAGAAAACTTTATCTTGGTGAATGAGTATTCTTTATACTATGTCAGATGTGTTTTAATGTCGAAAGTATGCTTAAGTCTTTATTTAATAATCTTAAGGATTTTACCTCGACGATTTCCTTCATTTCAATTTCATCCCGCACCCACGTATTGCACACATCACGGCTCACTGTATTTCCTGATTTATATTCTTCCTGAAAAAAGTCTTCCACCAAATCATCCTCTTTCATATTAAAATGTCAGGATGTAAAGTATAATGTTTTCACTGGAACTCCTGACTTGTAATATATATTAGCCTGCAGTTACAATTCATATGTAATAAATATATCCTAGTACTGATTACTATACATTGTTTTGTGGCGCATCGTTGGTAACGATTAAAAAGTTGTCATGGTTTTACTACCACTAGTAACAGACTATTATTTATTTTGCTTGATCTGTGGTGATTGTAATGAATAACGATAATGATGCTTTACATGCCATTTTATGCAGGCTGAAATGCAACTAAAGTAGTCGCCACTTTAGTCATTCAACAAACAATGATCTAGAAATATCTTATAGCTGTAACTGTGATGTAGATGACAGCAATAGTAATTATGCTAATATGCATTATAAAGAGATACTAAACTGAACACTAGAGTCTACAGCTAAATGTGACACTCTCGAAAAACATATTTCACATTAATTATTAATCTTAAGGTAGAGAATATAGGGAAATTAATCTTTTTTATTGAATCGTTCTGTCTTACGCGCATTTTTCCACGAAATACAATGGAGTCGTGGGTGCATTACTCATCTACAGTTGAGAAGTGTGTGAAGTACAAGAATTGGGGATATGACAGTACCTCTAAAACGCATGCTCATGTAGATAGAAAGCCCTACAGACAACGGAGCATGTCTGGTAGTCTTTTACTAAATTTTGTTGATACACAACAATTTTGTTCTAAATTGTATATTTTTATTAACTATATCTTCGATATGTTCATAAATCACCAAAATATTTTCCAGGATAGACCATACTAATTATTGCTTACATCTCATTGAACCAGGAAATACTGTATAAGTTAATAACAAATATTTCTTTGAATTTTAGACTTATTGCTATATTTCTCGAGTTAACTTATTATTTTCATCGAGTTTTCTTGGTGTAAACTCTGAATTAACACCTTTTTGTGTGTTTATATCTACATCTGGCCTAGTTGGTTTGATATGTATGAGTGTGTGTGTGTGAGAGAGAGAGAGAGAATCACATTGTGTATATTTCTTACACATTCAGCCTAAAGCGTAGACGGAATACATCTATTTTTTTTATATATTGTTTCTAGAAATGAGATTCGTTGATATCAGGCGTAGCTGTGTAGTAAGAAGCTTACTTCCTAACCACATGTTTCCGGGTTCAGTCTCATTGTGTGGCACCTTGGGCAAGTGTCTTCTACGATAGCCTCGAGTCGACCAAAGCCTTGTGAGTGGATTTGGTAGACGGAAACTGAAAGAAGCCTGTCGTATTTCTGTGTGTGTGTGTGTGTGTGTGTGTGTGTGTGTGTGTGTGTGTGTGTGTGTGTGTATGTGTGTGTGTGTGTGTTTGTCCCCACCACCGCTTGACAACAGAGACCAAGTGAATAAGTCCCAGGCTTTAAAAAAGTCCTGGGGTCGATTTGTTTGACTAGAACCCTTCAAGGCGGTGCCCCAGCATGGCCGCAGTCAAATGACTGAAATACGTAAAAGGTAAAAGATAAACCTTTTCAGGGGAGATAACTAATAGACAACTAGTAATGTCGGAGTTCAGATCTTACAAGGATTTACTTAGCTCTTCGTTCCTTCAATATGAGTAAGATAAGTAATACATACAGGCTCATTTAACGGATTATATCTCGCCTCTAAAAGACTTTTTCTTTCGCTAAATCAAAAGAAATTAAAGCAGTTAAATTAGTTCAGCAGCATTTGACAAACTGAAGGCTTGAACTAAACACTGTCAAAGGCCTTTGTTCAGTTCCTCTGGTAGTTAGACGTATTCATTTGTGTGTGCGTGTATGTGTGTGTGTGTGTGTGTGTGTGTGTGTGTGTGTGTGTGTGTGTGTGTGTGTGTGTGTGTGTGTGTGTGTGTGTGTGTGTGTTGATTCTTTTTTTTTTCTTTCAGGAATACAAGGCCAAGATGGGAGTTCCATAGGATATGCAGTAATCGCAGTTCACCTATCACGGTTCACCCATCGCGGTTTATTATTTAAGCTTACGCCGATTTGATTTAATCTTATCAGAAACTGCTTTCTATTCCATTTCCCTATCCATTAAATTCAACTCTGATAGTTTTCTTTAAACCTGTAGTAACGCCCTATCTCATGCGCATGCGTGGAATTCAACATCTAAACGTTCCCGTTCAATTCATTCTCTTTTTCGGCCGGCCGGCCGGCCATGAGCATGGTCATGTCAAGCAGTGTCTCCAACATCCCAACTCTGGAGCTGTACAAATAACCTCTCAACATCATTGACGGCGTCTCAGCAACCAAAGGACGAAGTGCTGCCTATTTCCACTGTAAATAAATATTGTTGTGTTGATAGTTCGGAGTTCTGCGTTTCGTTATTATTTAGAATTTAATATAGGAAAGCAGGTGTACACCTAATGGTGTATAACCACTTTCCTATAATTGGTGACCCCGACGTGATCATTCTCTTTCGCGGCCGGCCGGCATGGAGCATGGACGTGTCAAGCTGTCTCTCTCCATCTTTCGAACTCACGCCAGACAGCTCACATTTACATTCCGACGTCTCAGCAACCATGCTCTCACACACAGAAGGCGTCTCAACAACCAAGATTAAAGCTGCATATTTTCCACCATGAATAAATATTGTTGTGTTGATAGTTTGGAGTTCTGCGTCCCGTTCATTCTAATTTAATATAGGAAAGTAGGTGCACACCTAATGGTGTGTAACCACTATTCCTATAAAAGTGGTGACCCCGACTAAAGAACGACCGCAGCCACGAAATCTGAACTAACCAACATCATCATCGCCATCAGCAACACGAGTCTACGACTACTACCAAGCAGCCTTTTCGCCACCAACATCTCTCTCTTCGATTCTGTTTGGTGACTCAGATTCACCGCGATTATTAATAGACAAGAGAACACAGCCAGTTTACAGCGATTCCATCAACAGCTTCGTCCAACCAAGATTACCACCGCGGTCGACAACAACAACCACGACGAACTACAAGCATCACCCCGACGTCGCCAACAGCGTCAACATGACATCATTATCACCACACACATACAGAACACAGCTATAGCCAGTTCCAGCGCCGACGTCTTCACCACCAATGTACTGTCTTCCACAATGTCGTGCGCCAACAACCCCACCACCAGGGACACACCAATATCAACACACTCGGTTTTATCTTCACTGTATGAGTGGAGTATCCACTCACGGACAACAGTCAGAACTAACCAACTAGAATATTCAGTACCAGGTAACAGGTCTCAACTAGCATCCGACGCTCAACTACAGCTCTGCTCACTGACCACGACTTCCTGCGTATTAGCATTCCAAATCTCCTTGTGTAACTTTTATAGAATATTCCGTACCAGGTAACACAAGTCCTAGCATCCGACGCTCAACTACAGCTCTGCTCACGGACCACAACTTCCTGCGTATGGACATACTATAATCTTGTGTAACTCTTATACGAACTGGATTTTTTCTCTACAGACACTTTTACTATGTTCTGTGTTTTTTCTCTCTCACACACACACTTGTGCACTCATATATTTTCTTTCCTTTCAGAAACATTGCATGCATGTATCTCACAAGTGTACATTCATTTCTTTGATCTTTCTTTGTGTGTGTTTGTGCTACATCTTGTGGTTGGTTTTCAGTGGCCATCTTGCCTCAGGCGTTCCTCCAATTTTCTATTTTCGTGCGTTCCGCACTGGCAAGGGGAGCCCTGTAGTAACGCCCTATCTCATGCGCATGCGTGGAATTCAACATCTAAACGTTCCCGCTCAATTCATTCTCTTTCTCGGCCGGCCGGCCATGAGCATGGTCATGTCAAGCAGTGTCTCCAACATTCCAACTCTTGAGCTTGACAAATAACCTCTCAACATCATTGACGGCGTCTCAGCAACCAAAGGGCGAAGTGCTGCCTATTTCCACTGTAAATAAATATTGTTGTGTTGATAGTTCGGAGTTCTGCGTTCCGTTATTATTTAGAATTTAATATAGGAAAGCAGGTGTACACCTAATGGTGTATAACCACTTTCCTATAAAGCTAAAAGCTTTAAGGAATAATATTCGATCTAATTTCTTCTTAAAGGTTTCAGTGACCTTACAACATATTATGTTCTTATGAGATTCGCTGATGTCATTTATTTGACTGGAGTGGTTTAAAAGAAAATATATGGTCAGGCGGCTTTCACAATGCGTCACAGAACCGTATTCAGTATGTCAGTTTTTCATTTGGTGGCTGTTTCCTGTCAATCTTCAACAAAACTTACTACAACTGTGCTGCTTTTGTAATTTTAAAATCGAATATTGCGCTCATTTATTAATATATCGTTTCCATGGTCTTCATAGAGAAAATAATCATTGTAACTATTTCGTTATTTCTTTTTGACATGTCCATTCTATAAACCTCTGTTCAACCAACTGAAAGAAATCGGCGTAAGATCTCTGAATATGATTATGATACACAAACGTGTATCATAACGTATAATAACAAATTTCATGCTGAAATTTGTTCCTCTTCCGCTTAATTCTACTTAGCTAGTTCAAGCATTTATCATTTTAATACTTTTGTTATGATCTTTAATTGTGAATGTGTTGTATATAGCACATGTTTCAGATTATAATTTTCTGGATGAAGAATAAATCCAGTTGGACAAACAACGTTTAGGATTTCCGCTACAATTTCACATTAACTGTACAGCATTTTTCTTTCTTTTTTTTATTATTACTTACTGTAAGGCGGTGAGCTAGTTAAAGTGCTTAGTTCCGGTTCTTTACATTCTGAGTTCAAATTCCACCGAGGTCAGCTTTCCCTTTCCTCCTTTCGGGGTTCGATAAAATACAGAAGCCAGTCAAGTACTGAAATCAATGTAATCGACTTAATACAACCCTTCAAAACTGCTGGCCAAGTTACCAAAATTACAGAGAACTGTTATTTATTTTCTTTAAATGAAAATTTATCGGAAGAAGGTTCAAACCTCTGAGTTTCTTTGCGTTTCAATACCCTCTGAAGTTGAGAAATGAACCTCTTAAGTAGACGGCTAAACTTTTGCCAATAAAAAGATTTAGGTCGATTTACAGTGTGTTACTTGAAATCATCTTTTATTCATCCCAGAACGACAAAGTACCCAGACAAAATATCGCTAAGATTTGAACCAGAAGACTGAGAAAAACTACCATTCTGTAAGGCAAATGTCAGGCAATCTATTGCATCTGTCAAATCACTGCCAGTGGTACCTCAAAGTATAGAGGGGGAAATGTGTTAGTTTCATGGTCATGCTTATCGATATAACTACAATGGATGCACTTCAAACAGGAATTGAAAGCGTGTTTTGATGTCAAATCATCAGTACTTTATTTATGTCATTTATCCAAAGGAATAAACTTTTAATTTCTTATGTAAAATCGTGGTCTGAGATTTTCTGCACGCAAAATAATCATTTATAGTGTTGAAGCTTTTTAAGTTTATTAGTCACAGAAATAAAAGGAGCCATTGAGAATCGAACTTCGATCAAGTACTCGACTCACAACATACTTGTCACTACTTACCAACATAGAACGCTCTCTTTAAAAATTTCTTGCGTAGGGACAGTGCTACAAAACGGTAAGCAACCTGGACTGTTAGCTAAATCCTTTAGCATAAATGTCTAGCATTAATTATATCCGTCTAAAGAGATGAAAAGACAATCACATTGACTATTCGTCGTCATGGTTGTCGTGATTAAGGCGTCGCCATTGTTGTTGGAGGAGGTGGATGAGAAGAAGAGGTATGGTGGCGGTGGATGTTATTGTTGATTAGCCCAAGATCAACCTTGAGCGAAAACATTCTAGCTGTGATCGTCCCGTTGTTTTGGGTATGTCTATGACCTCATGATACAATAAGTTCTTTCTTGTTTAAAACAGTTAAGGGTTGATTTGGGAAAGATTTGACAGAGATTTCTAACTTATCGATCAACAGCAGAAGGACTTCCTCAGAGCTTACACCCGAAGATAGCACATTCTAATAGACGTATTTTAGCCACTTTGATGTTTTCTTTATAAATTATAATTTCACTCAGAGATAAAGCTACGAATTGTGTAAACAGCTAAAACGTGCATTATACTGATTATCTTTGAGGAAGAAAGTTTAAAGGTTCCGGGTAGCACCTCTTGTCAAAGAATGATATTTTCTTATGGTGTCGGATAAATAGATTGGGTGTAGTGGAAGGGAAACTCAAAAGAAAATAGTAAAGAATAGTGGATGGGGACAGTAAACAATGGAAAATGATTGGTGAGATTGAAGATGATGGATCTAAATATATTCGATTACATTGATACTTTGTCTGGCTAATATTTATTTAATATTTGCCTGCGAATGGTGTTCTTAATTTTGTTAATTTTGTCTTGGAGGCATTCCAACAACTATATGTCAGAGCATAAATTGATTAATACTTTTTACATCAGTGTTTGTGTGAACATGTATGCAAATATATATGTACATATGTGAAACTGTGTGTGTGTTGTGTGTGTGTGTGATGTATTTATGTATGCGAGGCTTAGGCGCAAACATGCCTTTGTGGCTAAGAAGTTTTCTTCTCAATGACATTACTTCGGCCTCAGCCTCACAACATGGAAAACCTTGGGAAAATGTCTTCTACTATAGTCCAAGGTCGACCAAAAGCTTGCAAATGGATTTGGTAGCCGGAATCCGAAAGAAATACGTCGTATGTATGTGCATATGTGTGTGTGTGATTTCAATATCTGCCAAGGGCAAAAAATTGGTGTATTACTCAGCCGTGTAATATACTCTACTGTTCCATTTACTTCCTTTTTAGCATTGACCTCCACTGTTCTTGGATAATTTTACTGACTTTCTGGGTGGGGATATTCTTGTTGAGCACTCTTATCAAAAAGTCCTAGAACAGGATATTTGTTTTTGCAGGAGCATGTATTGCACAGAACAGCTGCAGTTCTATCCCTCCCATGTTATGTTTCTTGTAACACTGGGCCAACGTTTGCATTGGTCATATCTATCGATGATTTGAAAAATGTTTCGTAATAAATCATTTTTGCTTACGTCACTATGATCTTTTGTCGAGAATTAATATAACTCGGTTTAGTGATGTATATATTCGTTGGCGTGGATGTGATTTCTTGCTTGCATCTACTCATTAGCATGTTCTTTTTTTTTGCGTTTTCTGATTGGCTTTTATTGTTCTACCTCTTTTTGGTTTTTTGGGTTTTTTTTGTTTTTTTTTTGTTTTTTTACAGGATGTTTAATGTTCTTGTATTTGTTTATGAAGGGGAAGTGTTTTTGATTTGCTTTTGTTCTGAATTTATCTATTAACCTAATTAAGGCTGATTGTTTTCCGGTTTTTTTTATCGAGTATGGTACGTTACTTTTGTGAAGTTTGTTTTGGCATGTATGGTATTTGTAAATACTGTTGTAATGACAAGGTAGTTCTGTAGCTAAGAATTTTGTTATGGTCGAGATTAGGAAAATTTAATGACTTGTTTGTAGAGAATTTAACTGTAAAACTAATTAAAGATAATTTAACAGTAAAACTAATTAAAGACATATATGGAGCAGTTTCAAATATTCAAAGTGGTATTTAATGGTTGAGTAACTTTTGCAGACAATATGGAATTTGGGTTTCGTCCTCGTTCATCAAACACGAAATTATATTTTTGTCACTCACTGTTCATTTAACGACAACTACCTGTGCAACCACTCAAAATATCGCAGCTAACATCAAGAAGTGGCTGGTATATAAATCGACCAGTAACGGAGAAACGGTAACAAATACCATGAAGTGCTCAATGTAGTATCAACTGCCTAAAAGCAAACACTATATATATATACACACACACACACACACACACGGCGGACTTCTTTCAGTTTCCGCCTGTCATACTCGCTTGTGAGTGACGGTTATGGCCAATCTTCTGATCGAACCAAGGTATCAATGCCTCCATTGGTTTTTGAGACTGCTGGTATTATTTGTCGGTTGCAACTCTTGGCAGATGTATCACCATATTTCGGTCATGGGTTAAGATTTGAATCCAGAATAGACAGAACCAGATCTGATACTGTTAGGTATCTTGTTTGACACTCATAATTCTGCCAATCTACCGTCCCGGAATGATTGTTTATCTTTATCGAACTCGAAATGATGGGATACAAAGTTGACCTCGACCAGATTTGAAGTCAAAGCACATAGATTCGTAACAAATACCACGAGGCATTCAATCTAACACTATACTGATTCTGTTTATTCACCGCTACACACACACACACACACACACACACAAACACACACACACACACACACACACACAAACATTTGCTAACTCCACGCAATCTTCTGCTGATATTAACCCTCTTCTGCCTTCCTTCCTAGGTAGGTATAATCTTGCTACTCCTGCACTTGGGTGGAGTCCTCCATTCATATTGAATTCCTTCATAGTTCTTCTGTCTAGCTTTGTTAATCCAGTTTTTGTCCAATCTACAAAAGCTGCTGAGTATCTAAGTAATGATACTGACCAGGTATATACAGCCTTCACTAGATTCGGAACATTTAACTTTGACTTCATTAGCTTCATCACCCTTCTGATGTACTCTTTCTCAATTTTCGTTTTCGTTTCTGCAGTTAGTACCCTGTCAGATTCTAATATTCCTAGATACTTATAGCTCTCTCCTCCTTTCAATGATGTCTGGTAATTGGATGCCTTTGCTATTAGCTACCTGTCCCCTTCTCATGACTGATATTGTACACTTACCTATGCCAAATTCCATGCCTATATCTTTTCTGAAGAGTCTTACAGTCTGTATTAAGGAATCTATCTCTTCAGCTCATCTATATAGAGCAAATGGTTAGTTTTTCCCCTACTCTTTCTGAACTAATACTAAACTGGGGAGGATCAAACATAAGACAAACATCAAAAGAGACAATGAGTCTCCCTGGAAATCCCTCTTTTGATATTAACTTTCCCTAACAATGTCTCACTTGAGTAGAGATCTACTTTCCATTTCTTCATAGTAAAGCTAATTAATTCTCTTATGCTGTCTGCTATACTGAATATACTCAAACATTAACTTATCCATGAGTCGGGGATCATTTCATAGGCTTTCCTATAATCTATCCATGTTATTGTTAGATTTTTCTTTCTAGATTTTTCTTCATCTAGAACTACTTTGTCTATATAATACATCATGCGTTCTTCTAGCCTTCTTTCTACATCCTTTCTGTTCTTCTGGCAGTAAATTCTGATTGTCACGGTGCTCGTAAATGCTTTCTGAAAGCATTTCTGTTAAAGCTTCCTCACTAATGGTAAGCAAGTGATTGGTCTATAGTTGCTAGCTATATTACCCTTACACGTATCTTTCATGATGAGTACTGTCCTCACTCTAGTCATCCAATCTGGCATTATTCCTCCATTAATTAAATCTTGAAGTTGTTCACTCAGCCTCCCATGTAAATTACTAAATTTCTTTAGTCAGTACCCTTGAACTAAATCTGATCCGGGGCTCTTCCAACTAGGCATTTTCCTAATACTTTACTCATTAATGCCCTAGTTAATCTTAGATCTGGCTGCTTCTCACTCACTACTTCTTTCCTTACTTTCTTTAACCATACTACATCTCTATTATGGTTGACTGGCTTATCCTAAATATTACTCCAGAACTTTCTAGCTTCTTCTGCATTAGGTTTCTCATCTTCAGGACTTCATTCTCCACTATTTATTTGGTTATATCTCCTCTGGTCTCTCTCAAATAATCTGTTCTGTTGATACTGATCTATTATTTTCTGATATCTGGAGAGCTTGCCTGCTACTGCTATGCTACGATACACTGTTTCAAATCTTCTATTACTGTCCCAAATCCTTTCTCTTTGAGCAAGTATCTTTTCGTGAGGGAAGATTTGCATCCAGTGTTCCTAACTTGTTGAGTTTCCAGGCTTCTATTCTACTCAGATCTTTCTACTATAGGCACAAGACCTGAATTTTTGGGAAGGGGAAAATTCGGTCACATGAACTCCAGTACTTGACTGGTACTTAATTTATCGACCCCGTTCGGGGTCGATAAATTAAGTCTTCATTATTATTTTTATTATTATTATCATCATCATCATCATCATCATTATTATCATTATCATTATCATTATCATTATTATTATTATTATTATTATTATTATTATTATTATTATTATTATTATTATTATTATTAAGGTGGCGAGGTGGCAGAATCGTTAGCATACCATGCAAAATTCTTAGCGGTATTTCGCCCGTCGCTACGTTCTGAGTTCAAATTCTGCCGAGGTCGACTTTGCTTTCATCTTTTCGTAGTCGATAAATTATGTACCAGTCAAGTACACCAGGCACATGCATCACAACCATATGTGCGCGACATAGTGATCTCATATCAAGATAAACAGCGCATGACCTTGCAGGGGGGATCCAGATGGAATTTTCGTCAGGTCGAATAGTCCATCGCACTCAAAAGGTCCCTGAATAAGGGTTGTTTAAGGATGTTGAACGAAACACCCTTGTTTCAAAAGTGGATTATTCAAATTCCAAAGACTTCCTCTCAGCACATGGTCATGATGTTTCCCTACTACTTCTGCTCGTGATCAGAGATGCACATATCGTCAGCCACTAAGAGACGTGCTCAACTGGTTACGGTCAAACAACTGACAAGCAGATCTGTGATACTGAGCAGAATATTTGCCGTAGGCCATCTTTTATACCAAGACAAAACAATGTACATGATAATATTTTCAATCAGTTAAGATCAGAAGCCATGAGAGCCACTGCCTGGTACTGCATCAGGACATTTATTATTATTATTATTATTACTATTATTATTATTATCATTATTATTATTATTATTATTATTATTATTATTATTATATTTTTACTGGTATTCTATTTTTAAAACTTTCCACCTGTGTTGTTGCTGTCTGAATATTTTTTTATATATCCACTTTAAGTCATTTTCAAATTCAATTCTGTTTATTCTCACCGTATATATTGTATATTTCACTCATTACAATTATTCCTTTTTCTCCACTTAGATTGTACTTATTATATTTCCCTCGTACGGAAGCTAGTCTTCAATGTTTGGAAACGTCATTCGCTATGTATATGTAAATTGCCTCAAAGTATGTCTGAAATACTTGCTGAAAGTACATGTCTGCTAAAATTAGATTCTTACTAGTGGTGTATTTACCCGTTAGGTAAAAAAAAAAGAAAAGGATATAAAATTTAAAATAAAATGTAATAAATTCCAGACACACGTAGAAAGAGAGAGAAAGATAGATAGATAGATAGATAGATAGATAGATAGATAGATAGATAGATAGATAGTTACATACATACATACATGCATACATACATGCATACATACATACATACATACATATACACATATAAAAACATAAATATACACTGTCATACACACCTTTATACTTATATATATACACATATATATATATATATACACCTTATACATATATGCATACACACACACACGTACACATATATACATACATATATATACATGTGTGCATGTGTACACTTGCATTGTATGCACACATGTGAGTACGTTTCTATATATGTATGCATGTATGTATGTGTGTAGATATGTATGTATGTATGTATGTATGTATGTATGTATGTATAGATAGATAGATAGATAGATAGATAGATAGATAGATAGATAGATAGATAGATGTGTGTGTACTTGAGTGTGATTGCATACAAATGTGTGTGTATGTGTGTGCGTGTGTGTTTGTGTTTAATTTTTTTTTTTCTTTTTGCTCTAGATTTTTTGCCTAACGGTTAAATACATCAAGAAAGAAAGAATCTAATTTTAATAGTCTTGTACTAAAAGCAGATATATTTACATAGCGAAAGACGTCTCCAAACACTGAAGACTAGTGTAAAGAAATTAAATTTTAAAATAACATAAAGAAACAAAGGCAGAGAACGTGAAAGATCAAAATTTTTTGACACTTCATCATTGCCTCTACTGTAAAGAAGTAAGCAAACGTTTAATAAAGTGTTTGCCACTCATTCAATAGCTAAACTAACAAAAGTATGTTTGTGTATATATATATATATATATATATATATATATATATATATATATATATATATATATATATATACTTCCTCCCTCTCTTTCTCCCTCTACCACTCTCTCTCTTCCCTTTACACCGGCATGGTCACATGCTTCTTCAATTTTTTTTCTCCGTGTTTTTCTCCTTGTCTCCGTATTCTTTCTGTTGAAGAGCGTAGCTCGAAACGTCAAAGACTTTCCGTATTCCCGAGCGTCATACTAATATATACTTTTGTTATTTACACCACCTGTCCTCGTCTGTTGTTATTTTTTGTATATTCTCCCATATATATATTGACAGTGTACGCAATCGAAACAGCATTAAATTAACATATCACAGTAAGGCGAACATCTTCCTAGAAGTGACTCACAAGAAACCATACGCTTTTCTACCTCCTTGGGTCCTGTTGATGAAGTGTACTTGCCAATCACATACCTATACAAAATATTCCACCGCGATATATAAGAAAAACGTGAAACACATTAGCTGATACTGTGGAATGCTTTCTGGGCTGAATAAAAGTTTTGTATAGGCAACTGAAATAGCATTAAATTTGAATATCCATCAATGTATCGAACTTAACGAATATACACCGTTGAAAGTCATGATGTGGTGGAGTTTGAGAGAAAATCTCTAATTGACATGCTGTATCAATAACACAACTTAAATCGGAGCGAGAACATCATCCCAACAGTGACTCACAAGAACGCCAGATGTGTTTCGGCTTCCTTTGGTCTTGTCAATGATGTATACTTGAGGACAGATTTCGTCAAGGCATGTGACTGGCTGTTTTAATTTAATGTTGTTTCAATTGTGTACATTGTGCATTTTCTGTAATATCAGTGGATGTGTTGCTCAGCATTTTCTATATATCGTGAGAAATGGGAGATTTCGTCTAGGCATGTGACTAGCAAGTACACATCATTAACAAAGCTCAAGGAGGCCGAAATGCGCCTGGGTTATTGTGGGTCGCTACAGGGGCAATGTTCGTCTCACTCCAATAGATATTGAATTGTTAACACATAATGATTAATGAGAGATTTTCTCCCAAACAAAAACACAACACCTTGCAGCCTTTCAACGTGTATATACGTTGAGTACGATACATAGATGGCTATATATTTCATTCAAAGATAAATCTTCACTCCGTCACGGCTCAGACGTTTCCTGTTTCTTGCATTGTTTTTCATTAAAAAAAAACTATTATTGAGAACATCAGATTTTAAAAGGGACTAAGAATGACAAACTCAGAGTAGCTATTGTGTAAACAATCACTCGACAAAACGGACGTATTTTCTCTTCAGCTCTGCAAGCGCATGAATCAGTGTAAAATAATTTTCTTCACCAGAATCTGTAAGTAGATATCAAATTCTCGCTTCACACATACCCACACTTATTAATAGTCTTTTGGGTTTCCTTTTTATGTTTGCAGAGGCTAGAAGGTGTTCTCTAGCACGGCATCTAACCGCTTGTTGCAGTTCTTTTGTATCTCCTCCTGAGATCAATTTTTACCAGTTTTTCCGATGTCTTTTTGGCCTTCCACTTTTGCAGATTTCCTCCACTTGGATCATTGTCTATTTCTTTACCTCCTATATGTTATCTCCTATGTGTCTCACATTTCAATACCAGTTCAGTTTTCTTTTTTAACATACTAAATCTAATTTCTCATACGCACAGGTTTTTTTCTTGGCTCAGTTATCTTCCGTCGTTCATGCATACTAGCATTACACATCCGAGACATTTGTATTATTCATTTCCAACTTTTACACATTATCTGCATTCGAAGCCCATATTTCGCTACAATGTATCATTGTATACATGCTTCATACAATCAGACCTTTCCTCGGAAAGAAATTGCTTGTTGCCAACAGAGGTAATAACCACTGAACTTTTCCCAGCCCGTTCTGATTCTAGATACTGTACTTTCACAATACCCACCTCCACTAGCAATTTGGTCGCGTAAATAGCAGAAGTGATCGACTACTTCTAGTGAACCCGTTGGGTGGTTGAAGAGAATTTCGTAGGTGCCCTGAGAGATTATTACTCCTGTAAAACGGCTATATACCAAGGCCTTCTTCTCTGTCTATGATCACATTGCGCCTCTTGTATAATTACTGTTGGAATCACTTTATGGAATTTTTACCGAGACCTTTTCTCTAAATCAAACATGACCACTTTCAAATGAATGTATATGTGTGTATACGTGTATTTGTGTACGTGTATGCATGTAGGTATACTTCCTGCTACCTAACATATCTGTCTTTAAGATTTCTTCCACATTTGAAAATTTTTATTCTTTGATGGATTTAGCAGTGAGAACTAAAACATTTGCATAGAGAATTCTCACTGACAACCAGTCTTAAACTCGTCTGTCATTATCAGACTATAATAAGCAAGAGAGAGGCTGGTCTTGACGGACACTATTTTTCGGTAAATTCTTCGTTGAATTCGTTACTAAATCATGCTTTTCTGCTAGTACATAACTTCGTACATAACATACACGGCTCTCTTATAGTCATTTATACTTACATCTAGTTTTCGTAGCATCAACTAGACTACATCAGTGTGTTAGTAGCTTGCATCTTGCATAGAACTTTTGTAATTGTCTCACGAGAAAGACGAACTCATTCCTAGCAGAAACTCGAACTGCATCTTATTTAAGCTGATTCTCTACCTAATCAGGTGTCATAATCATTTCTATAGCTCTCATAAGTTGCTCCATCGGTTTGTTACTTCTGTAGTTGATTGTACTGCTGCATCAGTCATCGAAATTATCCCTTTCTATACCATGTGACTGCCTATGGGAGTGACTAAACAATGTTCTACTTTACTGGATATTTTTAACATTTCAGTGACTATCTCTGATGGTGCCGGTGCTTTCTTGCTTTTATATCCTTAATGAATATTTCGACCAAATAGCAGTCAATTTTAACAGTAGGTCTCTCTCGTCGAGTTTGCTTGAGAGTCTCTCTCTCTCACTCTCTCTCTCTCTCTCTCTCTCTCTCTCTCTCTCTCTCTCTCTCTCTCTCTCTCAGTCTTTTCTTTCTCCATGCATTTTTCTCATTCAGCAACCTCCTGTAGAATTTTCATGCCCCTATCTCGATTTCAGTGACGACGAATGCATAGCTATCACTACGTATTCATTTTTTAACAAAGACCGTCTTATTTATGCTGCATTGCAGTTCATAGCACCTCATGCTTCTGTTATTCACCTTGCAAAACAATAGTAAACCTCTCGATTTCTGCATCTCACCTTGCTAAATATACCTATCTAATTTCTCTTCAGTTGTTCTTTGCTGAGTCTTCCATTATTTCCAAGCTTATCTCTTAGCTTTTGTGGTTGTCTACCGTGCCGTTCCACCATCATGCCACTTTCCTAGAAACTTGCTCCACCCACAAATCTAAAGAGTGGTTTACAGCAGATTGTGTTGCAGAAGCGTCTTGACTTGGCTGTCATAATGTTTTGTTTCGTTTTCCTTCTCGGCAAATTCGTCACATAGTACTTCTTTGAACCTAGATGTGACTGGAGAATCTTTTAACTTCTATATCTTCTTTCTTCAGATTGCATTCTGTCTCAGGGTGTGTCCAGCTCTTTTTCACTAGTCTGTACTGAGTGGAGTACAGAGACTTAATACTCGGGTGAAATCTAAATGCCTTACGTGGCTAAATGATTTCATGAAGTTACAGAGCACCAAGGGACTTGATCTCATTTTTCCCGTGTATCATAATCAGAAACTCTCAGAATATCAAGACAGTCAACATGATATTGGCAAAAATGCCCACTAAACCCACCAGCTTTGATAATGCAGTCACTGATGTTTGTTATCAATTCAGACTACAAGTGGGGCTTAAGCAAATGGTTATTTTGCAACTGTCGGTCATGGTTGTGTTGTGTTGCATATGCAGAGATCACTATTGCTATCGTGTTGCCTGTGACTAAGGTAAGTTTGATTACACCACCACCATACGCACACACACACACACAAACACACAAACACACATACACACACACACACACGCACACATACACACACACACACGTATGTATGTAAATTTTTCTCTTCTTTCACAATCTTACATATGCGCATATAATTAATTATTCAGGGGGGGGGGGTTCTGTCACTGCGCATAATATCCATGTGATTTAATAAACATTATCCTAATATATATATATACATACATACATACATACATACATACATACATACATACATACATACATATATGCGTGTGTGTGAGAGAGAGAATAAATTATGAATTCATTTCTTAATTGCTCAGTATATAATTAACTAGACATCATTTTCAGTCACTATTCATAAAATGTATTGTCCAAAATGAGAAACAATATCAACAATAATAGTAAAACTGTGAATATGCGTCTCTCACCCAAAAGAGAGAAAAAACAGCTTGATAATTTCTTAATTAATCAGTTAACTGGCTAATTAATTACACACGTCCAATGTGTATATCTTCTCAATATAGTTAGAAACATTTCAAGTGTTGTAACAATCATAACTCGAGAGAAAATAAAGACAACTCCTTGATAAATGTTTACCTTAATCCTCATAAAAACAGTTTAACATAGAGTATCTGCAATAAAAACCCTCCGTATCTTGCTTCACTTGATTATAGCAGATAATATAATATATAATATATTATATAATATATAATATAATATATAATATAATATATAATAATACAGCAGATATATAATAATACAGCAGATATGACGAACTGAACATAGACTTTAAAAACATATCCATCTACCATCATCTAATGCAGAAACACATAGGATAAATAGAAATCTTTTTGGAGAGCAGTGCGCCACTTAACCACATTTCATCTAACCCCCACCTTTCAGTTTGGGATTGCATCAACAACGAACTAATACCTAACTATAGCAGCAACAATCTCTAAGTATTCCTGAATTTGGTGGTGGAAAGTAAGTCCGGTCAGCTCATACTGTAATGCATTTTCCATACCTCAAAAAAAAATGTTATCTTCATCATCGTGATATGAAATCCACTTTCCGCGCTGACATAAATAAGACAAGTCATCATGGTTTGAGTCATTTTTTTTACTCGGTGTTACTGTTCTCCTAGGCGTGATCGAGGAACCATGCCTCTCTCGTCCGTCTCCATTTTTGGAGCGTTTGATACAGTTGGTTGCCCTTTCTAGTACCAACCACTTAACATTGTGCACATAGATGCATTGTATTGTGGAACCAGCACAAGATAGTTTGTCATATTGTCCACCAGACATGGCTAAAGGTTTTCTCGATCCTATGATGTCTCGGCTCGTTCGTCAGATATTTTCAAAGTGTTCTGGGCACATTATTATCGCAGCACTTGCAATAGTGAGGATGACTTGTAACCGTGACCCTCACTGCTCTATGTTGTCTCCATTCGTTCAGAACAATATGACCGATAGAGTGGGTAGAGATGAGGGCAATTGTAGAAGATGAACTGGAGTAAGAGGATGCAAAAGAAAGAGTAAGATGGGCGAAAGAGATTGATTGAAGTGGTGGGAGATGGAAAAATAGTAAAAACGGTGCGAGAGGAGTGATGAAAAGTATTAAAGTTTCTAACAAATGGGATAGTTATAGCATAGGGCAAGTAGTGGCTACATGTTAGCGGGTAAAGGAGAGAGGGCATGACGGATAGTCATAGAAATGGTCTCTAGTCAGAGAGTTTTATATAGAAGACAATATCATATAAAAAGTATCTGTGAATTTGAATCGACAAAGTCATCAACAGCACAAAGAGGACAGTCATAACTGCCCACTCTACACCCGTGTGTTGAAGATTTGTGAATGGCACTTGTCCACACAAGTAAAACCGTAAATGACTATCAAACTCAAATACTGTCCCAAATAAAAACCTGTAGCCCTGTTACCAAATAAGAATGCACAAAAGGAAATAAATATACTTTTTCCAGTAGAAATTCCGCCAGTGAGAGCTTGTTGAACAAGGAATGCACTATCACTATTTATAAAGGTACAGATCGAAAAGTAAATAACAGTTTGCAATTTAGAAGTGGAGCAAAACAATATAAAATAGTATTCCTCATAATACTGATCATCGAAAAACTCCATCAAACAGAAAGAACAGCTATAACAACGTCTACTCTCCAAACATAATGGACAGGTAGAAATGAAACACTTTCACGAAAGCATAACCAGAGATAATTCTGTTTTACTAACGTATCTGGAGTGCATGAAATCAAGTCGGGACCTTCAAACCCAAAACGTCTATTAATATCCGCTTAACACTTGAAATACAAACTCAGCAATCACTCAAATACTACCCTACAAAACAATTGCTAAACCAACAAATAAGGACTACATAACAAGGACTACATAACAAGGACTACATAACAAGGACTACATAACAAGGACTACATAACAAGGACTACATAACAAGGACTATAACACCTGCTGCATACATGACAATCATCTGAATATCTTAGAAATAATCATACATGGTCTTATATCCAACAAAGGCGAAACCACCAACTTATGCTCTACAGATAAGTTTTCTATAAAATTCTCATAGAAACTCTCCTGGACCCAACAATCCTTAATAGAGTTGACTTCATTGCAGTGCCATGATACTATAAGTAATTGTGCTGACGAGATCTTGTGATGATATCAAGTAATGGCACTGCTGAGTATCACCTAGAAAATCCAGGTACAAGAGCCAAAAGATCTAATGTTCCAGAAACTTCTAGTCAGGTCAGGGCTACCCACAAACAACTCAGAGCTGACATGGATACAATGTATCGTCTTGAATCAAACACATTCTGTATACAGTTTGTTATACTTCCAGAAAACTTTAAGCCCAAAACTGAACAACGACCATTGCTGATGATCATCACGCATAACTTACTAACAAACTTCATTAACAGTACATAGTAAATGAACCAGCAACAGGAGACAATGCTTATGTTGTTGTTCTGGGACACCTTCCTGTATGTGCCAAAATTTTAACTCGCCTGTGTACCTCAGACCATAACCCCAGTGCTATTAAAACCGAATGTTCCTGTGTATCTGAACAAATCAGATAAAAAAAAGATTTGGTTTAGCAAAACAGCACACTTAGTAGGACATGGTACCCACTTTAAATCTGCTGACTGATCAGTTACATTTAAAGAAAAAGATATTATAAATAATCTGTAATTAAAAAAACCTACATACTTGTCTGTCTTTTAAGTTATTTTATTATCATTTCCTATATATTTAAGGTAAAAATTGTTGCCATCAATATCGACGGCACAGGTCTATTAATATATTATTTAACACACTAAAATCACCGTCATTAAATATCAACTGATATCTTAAACATTTAGCAATGCAATCATTAGATACATTTAGATGTTTTCGTACAGCTGCCGCCCATCTAAAATTCTTCTACGTTCTTAATTTATTCTGGTTTCATTAATGAAACATGACAAGCAATTTGTCAGAAACATTTACAATCAGTGGCAATGACTTCAGCAAAACCGATTCATGTAGTAGTAGCAATAATAATAATAATACTAAGAAGAAGAAGAAGAAGAAGAAGAAGAAGAAGAATCGTTAGCGAATGCCCGAAATTGGCACAACACGAATACAAAAGACGACATGACAATATGGCAAGAATGATCCATTGAGAGCTCTGTGGAAATCACGGCCTTTAAAGAGTATAGACGTGGTATGAGAAAATCCCAGAAGGAGTCATCGAAAATGAGAATAACAAAATACTGTGGGATACAATGATTCAGTGCGATCACATGACCAGACATCGGAAAACGGACATTGTTGTGGTGAGTAAAAAAGGAAGGATATGCATAGTAATAGACATAGCATATCCCGGGGACAACAGGATCAAAGAGAAAAAAGGAATATAAACAACTATGACGATTTGAAGTGGGAGATACGAAAGTTGTAGTCAATGAAGAGAGTACACGTGATACCAATAGTCATTGTCGCACTTGGAAGTATCAGCACTCAACTACCAGTATAGCTCAAAAAGATTGATACAAGTGTGAAGGTATAACACCGACAAAAATCAGCATTGCTTGGAACTGCAAGAATTCTTCGCAGGCTTCTTGAAGCACGACCAGTAAACAAGTGTCACCTTAGTCTGTCGGCTGTGGACAGCTGACACTTTCCATCATACACAGCAAAATAAGCTGTGAGTTTTCCTCACAGAATAATAATTAAAGGTACTTCACATATCTTACATAAAATCCTCTCCATCTAAATACAATCTTATTCATTAAGTCAGATTATAAATTTTTAAGAAGGATTTTTTTCTAACACACATACATTAGTTTTTGACTGCACAGTACACCAGCTGTTTGACTCTTTAGAAGCGAAACTTATCCCATGACGTCTCTGGTTGAGAATTGTACATATTAAAGCAAAAGCAATCAATATAAATCATAATACAAGTTGTACTTGAAGAGAGAGCATAATAGAAGAAGCTTAATTGGTGTGGAAGAGTGTATGCGGCTGGAACAAAGCAGCTTTCTTCATTATTTGCGGAACAGCACAGAAAAGTTACTAAAGCCAGTGAGTAAAGAACAAGTGATCAAAACTTGAAAAAGTGGAAAGGACAAAAATGAAATCCAAAGGGAACATGCTGAACAGAATGAAGAGAAACCTTGTATGGTCAGTCTTGGAAAATGTATAGGGGAAGATGTCGGCAAAATGTGAGGATGTGGAATTTGGGATTTTCTCATTTAAATGAATAAGATGAAAGATAATAAGCTAGTAACACAAAGAAAATGGAATTTACATACAAACTGATCCATCATGTCCGATCAAAACTAGGATTTAAAATGCGGATGAAAAGTTAAGCTACAACCTCTTGAAATTTGAGATTGCAAGGATTTGGAACACTAAATCTGTAAAGACTGTGCATCAGATAATTGGTGCATTTGGGACCGTGAGTAATGAAATAAACAAATGAATAAAGGAGATAGAAATGGATTGTTCTGTAGAGCTTCTAAAGAAGGGTTGTCGCTTAGAAACGGAAGATCAGTGTTGATCACTTGGAGGCTTATTGAAATCATGTGGACAACTAAGATTACAGATAACTTTTTCTTTTCCTTTCACTAGGAACCATTCTGGTGGATTTCCAAAACGGGTTTTCCTCGCTACACGAGTTTTCACAGTCGGAAAAATCTGTGGCAGGTGAGAGAGGTATGCCTGCACAGTCACACATCTCTAGTCCAGTCGACTGGTATGGGTGAAACTTCTCTCGGTTCCGATGGTGCAGGTGATGTTTTTCTGCTTTTCTCAGGGGTGGTACTACTGCGCGTTCTGTTGGCGCTGTTGGTGTTTTAGATGTTTTGCCCTTGGTACTGGTGCTGTTGGTGTTTTTGGTGGTGCAGCTGCTGTTGCTTTTGAGGCTGCTGCTGTTGTTGTCGTGTTAGATGCCTGCAGCAGCGGGGGTTTCCCTTTCTTTACATGGGGCAGAAAGCCTTTAAATGATTTGTTTCGTCACAAATGTGGCGTCTCGATTTGTTATTTTTCATCTTATCCGTTTAAATAAGAAAACCCCTTAATTTCTTGGTTCCTTCCGGCTTTCTGTCTATAAATAAATGTGTTCTATTAGGGAGGATGATCAGATCAAGGATTGCTTCGATACTACGTAGATCGGCGTACATCCAAAATTCCGTGCCTGTGCCTGACCAATTCGTCCTTCCCGTTTTGTGGACTTGCATGATTTTTATTTTGTTCTCTGCGCTTTATAATACGACTGCCACCAGCAAATAGATGTCTACTTCTGGTGGCACTTCCGCTACTTTTATTTTGACCACCCTTCGACTGAGGTATATCGAAATTAGCCATAATTCTTCACTTTTGAGGCTTGTTGTCTCACTTTCTTTGGCTAATTCTTCAGTTGCGAATCTTACCTTAACTGTGCCAAAGCGTATTTAAACCCCAGACCAGTTTCAGGAACTTTTCGATCTGAGCCGGCGTCGCTCGCTCCAGTCTCTTCGTCTTTACTGAAATACATTTATATATGGCTCCTTGGCTTCATACTCTTGCTTGATGGAGCCGGGGTCATTCCAGGTTAGAGACCCCAGAGGCGCCATCATGCGTAGAGTTGAAACATTTATATAATGTTTTTTCTCAATGTTTTTCTACACTGCCTCTGGCGTGTTAAGAAAGACTGTTCATTGTTAAGCGGGAACGGTGGTGAAGGTCATGCTTGCGTCATTTTTAAATACATCCAGCACGTCGCTGCTGCTACTGCTGCTGCCTGCGGTTCGTTTCTCAGTCACATCAGTTAGTGGTGGGAAAACAATTTCATAACAACTTTTCCAACAGCTATCAATTCCCTCGATTAGGGAAGCCATAATGATATCATTACGGGAAGCCATAATGATATCACTACGGGAAGCCATAATGTTATAATTTAGAAATATTGAATTTTCAATTTTAAATCTCAAAATTCACCCTTGAAGGGCGAATTCTCGCCAGACCAGCTCGCTTTGTTTGCAGGGAGCAGAGTTATTTACTTAACAGATCAACACAATTTGGAATACCAACTAATAGAACAACAAATCTTAAAGAAAATTAACTAACCACGAACAAGCGTCCACTCCTTCCAAACACAAATAATATTAATAATAATAATAATTATAATAATAATAATAATCCTTTCAATTATAGGCACAAGGCCTGAAATTTTGTGTGAGGGGGATAGTCGATTGCATCGACCCCAGTACTCAGCTAGTACTTATTTTATCGACCTCAAAAGGATGAAAGGTAAAGAAGTCGACCCCGGCAGAATTTGAACTCAGAACGTAAAGACGGACGAAAGGACGCTAAACATTTAGTCCGACGTGCTATCGATGCTGCCAGCTCTCTCTAATAATAATAATAATAATAATGATGATGATGATGATGATGATGATGATGATGACGATGATGATGATTATTTCATTTATTTGCCATTAGGGCGAAAGATGAGGGGTACAATACAGAGACAGACATAAAGTGTGGGGGTTTATATATAATAATGAAATGATAAATAAAAAAATATAAAAAGTATACACAGTATACACTGAGAAAGAGGAGACATATGTATAGCATACAGAGGTACAAGAAAAAATGCAGGAGGGGATGTGGCCCTCCAAATACAGGAACGCCTTAAGGGATAATCCAGGAACCCTACCGTCCGAGATTTCCCTGAAACTCTATGAGTAAGTGCCCCCTTCAATTCCTTCGCTCCGACTCACAGATCTACACTTAGAGAGGTACCGTTCACTCTTGCCATTTTCGCAACTTTCACCCACCTTTCGATAAATTTACTCGAGGACACCACTTCCCACTCCACTCTCAAATTCCTTTTCAAGTGAAACATGAAAAAGTCAATGAGAGCTCTACCAAAGAGGAATGTATCTGTCCTCATGCCTTTCAGCCTTGTCCACCAAACAACCTCTTTCGCCACGGCCACCAGGCAAAGAAAAACTGCTTTGCCTGCCCGATTGAAGGAGGGCAGCAGTGCAATCTTCACTACAGACTCGGCCGACAGACGGATCCCTCTCACACGTGACAGTAGCTGTTCAACATAATCCTACAAGTCAGCAATGCCTGGACACTGAACGAGAGCGTGCAGAACAGTTTCGTCACTCTACGCGCACCTCGGACAAGTCCGTCTGACGGCGCATCTGTGTCTGTAGAGCTTTCTCGAACCGGTAGCACTGTCAAGCGAAGGACATGATAGTTCCCGACCGGAAAGTCCTCCAGAACAGACTAGCCAGTTCGTTCTCGTCGGCATCCAGAGTTTCACCGAGAACGTCGTCGCATTCCTCGCCACTAATCCTCTATAAATTTTTAAGGCAAAACATCCACCGATCCCATTGCCCGATTGGTAGAGGGCTGTGAGCGCCTGACGACATTCTAGGTGCCAGGTGCCTAGTCTTGGTCTTTTCTTCACCCATGACAGTAGCTCCGTCAAGGAGACGAGCTGCGGAAAGACGAGCCTCACAAACGGAGCCCACACACGCTCACCTTCCAGAAATCGTTGCAGGTTGGTAAGACTGACCATATTATACGCCACCTCGTCCCAGTTCTTATCAACCTGGAAGTCAGGACCAAACCAGACCCCGAGCACTTTAATTGGTCTGTCGGTTCAGCGTCCGAGGACGCCATCCGATGGTATCGTCCTGCCTCTCCAGGAGCTCAACCGCAAATCAACCAATTTGTCGGTGTTGATTTTAGCCCCCTGCAACTGGCTCACATTCCTTTACGACAGTGCCCACAGTCTCCACTTC
>NC_142929.1:97080790-97085790 GCF_046866305.1 Octopus bimaculoides
ACTAGCCTTAAGAAGCTACGTCACGAGAGGTTGGAGACGGTGTTGTCTCAAAAGATTTACCCTAAACAGACAGATCCGTCCCCTAGCGTCAACGTCGAAGCTTGTTATGCCTCACTGTTAATAAAACAAAATACAAACCGAAATGGTCATCGACCGGATTATAAAGGACCACTTACTCGGATAATGAACCAGATCCGAGACGAAAAATCTGCTACTGGTTCAAATCTTCCCGACACACAGGAGCTGGAAGTACCCCACAACCGGAATATTCCAACAGATGGCCATCCATGCTCGTCGTCAAATAACCAAAAGAAAAAGAATGAAAAATGGTCTAGGGAAGATAATAAAGAAGTTCTTACAGCCTTCTACCATGCCATATATTTCCCTACAGATAAATCTAATACTGTACAAACCTACTTAAACTGGAGACAGAAACACCTTGAAGTAAGACCCTACATAGACAGTAACAAACTTGCCAACGTCAGAAGAAACATTATGAAAAAAAAATTACTAACTGAAGTAGAGATTGACCAAATTAAACTAGCAGTAAGGGATAAAAAGAATGAAACTGCAGCTAAAGAAGATACTTCAGAGGAAATAATTATAAACCAACCCAAGGCTGATGAAAATACAGTAATGATTGAAAGAGTTAAGGTAACTAATAGGCAAAGTGAAATACTCTCTGAACCAACCATAAACACTAAGGCAGGTGAAAATCAAATAGATGAAGAAAGTCATACAGAAATCGACGCAACAGAACTACATGATCTGAAAAATCAAATCATGATTGAATGGCTGAAAATTAAAGAAACCAGTATGAATGAACGCGACACTCTCCCCAAAATTCGCAATTCTAATCAAAACTTGAAAATAATTGGTAAAATCCGCCTTGCACTTAAGGATATAATTTCAGCTAATGATGTTGATATTACAGATCTCAACCACCTGTACTATGCATCCGCAAAAATCTCAACGGTTCTATGTGGTGAAAAGATTAGAAAACGACAACACTCGAACAAAAAGCCTTCTTGGCAAGAGCGCATTCAACACCAAATTAAGATACTTAGATCTGACATAGAATGTTTGAAAAACCTTAAATTTGACAAGACCTACAAAGACCCAAAAACTAAAGAAAAAATATAATGTGAAAACCATAGTTGACATTGATACCACCATAGAAACCATCAAGCAAAAGGTATGTGCTAAAGCTGCCCGTATAGCAAGGTATGAAAAGCGCGTTAGATTCTTCCGAGATAATAACATGTTCAAAAATAACCCCAAAAATTTCTACAGGAAGATAGGGAAAACACCAGTAACAATAAAGTCTGTCCCATCAAAAGAAGAAGTGCAAGAATTTTGGAATAAAATCTGGGCAGAAGATAAAACACACAATAAAAAGGCCCCTTGGATTGATAGAATATCTACAGACCTAGACTCCTTAGAGGAGCAAAAGTGGGAGGGGGTCAAGGTAGAAGATATAAGATCTGCTCTCAGGAGGTCAAGCAAATGGAAGTCTTCAGGAAAGGATAAAATTCCTAACTTCTGGTTGAATGCCTTCTCAGAGAGCCATGAACTGCTAACAAAACTTTACAACGATGTTTTGCAAAATCCTAGTTTGATGCCCTCTTGGCTAGTTAATGGTTTAACATTCCTGCTTCCAAAAAATGAGGAAACAAACGAACCAAAAAATTATCGACCCATAACCTGCTTAACAACAATGTATAAGACGCTAACATCTGTCCTAACCGAGTACACCTATAGTTTTTTAATAGAAAGTAGCATATTCCCTAATGAGCAAAAGGGATGTAAACGTGGATCTTATGGTTGTAAAGATCAGCTACTCATCAATAAGATGATCTTAGAAGATTGTCACAACCGCCAGAAAAACTTGTCAATAGCCTGGATAGACTATAAAAAGGCCTTTGATAGCCTACCACATAGCTGGATTAGGAAATATCTGGAAATGTATAAGATAGCTCCTACTCTGCGTAACTTTTTATCTGTAAGTATGAGATCATGCAGAAGCACACTGACGTTGAACAATGACAATGAATCTCTAAATGCTGGACATGTAAGAATTTCATGTGGCATTTTCCAGGGTGACTCACTATCACCACTCCTCTTCTGTCTAGCCCTAATACCGCTCTCAAAATTGCTCAATGATGCACAGTATGGTTATAAAATATTTGATAAAAATATAAATCATCTCATTTACATGGATGATTTAAAGCTCTTTGCAAAAAATGACCAACATCTCAAAGGCCTACTAGCGATTGTTAAACAATTCAGTGATGACATCAGGATGCAATTTGGCCTTGATAAATGTGCAAAAGCTACCTTTATCAAAGGAAAAATGACAAAAACATCTAATGTGAACCTTGACCAGCAAAATGTCATAAAAGAGTTAGAACCAGCGGAGAGCTACAAATACCTAGGGGTAATTGAAGGGGACAATATCAAGCATTCAGTGATGAGGGAAAGGATTAGAAGAGAATGTTATCGCAGGGTGAGAGCAATACTGAAGACAGAGCTGAACGCGAGAAACAGGATCGAAGCGATCAATGCTCTAGCCATACCAGTCGTGACTTACAGTTTCAATATCGTTAACTGGTCAATTACTGAAATATGTAATGTTGACAGAAAAATACGAAAACTGTTGACAATGCATAGAATGCACCACCCTAAGGCAGATATAGAACGTCTTTATCTGCCAAGAAAAGAGGGAGACCGAGGACTTCTACAGCTGGCATTATCAATGAAATTGGCCTAGACACCTATCTGAAAAACTCTGAAGAACTACCAGGCCAACATATTAAAGAACGGCAGCTTCCCATTATGTCGTGTATGCCAACAACAAAATGAGACCATCGATCATGTTGTCTCCATGTGCAGTCTGCTTGCGCCTACAGAGTATCTCAACAGGCATGATAGAGCTGCACAATATATTCACTGGGTAATATGCAAAAACCTGGACTTGCCCCATGATAAAAACTGGTGGGAACACAAACCACCCCCAGTATTTGAAAATGATCACATTGCACTCCTCTGGAACTTCACCATTCAAACTGACAGAAAGATAGACGCAAACAGGCCAGACATCATACTGAAAGACTTCAGACAAAAATCATGCCTCCTCATTGATATGACTGTCCCACTCGATATAAACGTATCTGTCAAGACCTACCAAAAACTGAGCAAATATAAAGATCTTGAAATAGAAATTAGCAAAATGTGGAATCTGAAGACGAAAACAATACCTATTGTCATAGGTGCCCTGGGAATGACAGCGAAACGGGCTGATTACTACCTAGCTCAGATACCAGGAAACCCCAAAATGGCTGAAGTTCAAAAGATAGTGCTCATGGGAACTGCCCATATCCTACGTAAAATACTGTCTATGTGATCTCAAATTTTAAAGCAAACACATAATTTTCTTATGGTTTCTTAAACATTCACTAGAACAAAACTGTACAAATCCAAATATATGGTACCCTAGGTATAACACCTACATGAACTTCTAACTTGTTGACTCTTGAGGTCTCTGGGTGAGACTTGGATCCAACTTGTACAAATGCAAAACAAAAGTCAAACATAAAATAATAATAATAATAATAATAATAATAATAATAATAATAAATGTACGGTCAGTTTGCAAGAGATATGACTGCAAGCACAGATACAGAAAGCCGGCGGTTACGGATGCGGAGAAGTGACTTGAAGATAGAAACAGAAGCACTTATATGCACGACACATGAGGGGGGGGGGGGATAATACATTTTAATTTTGGTGCAAGGCCTCCAATTCTGAGGGTAACGGGCAAGGTGATTGTATCGACCCCAGTACTTGACTGGTACTTTATTTTAGCGGCTTTGAAAGTCTGAAAGGTAATGCTTATCTTGGCAGGATTCGAACTCAGAGTGAAAAAGGGAATGAAACAATAAAATACACAAAGAAGCGATAAATAAAGAATTACAAACACATTCGTTTGGGACAAATAAGTTATATAAAAACAAGTGGGGGAAGTGAATGATAATAAATATAGCGATAAATTAAATATTTATAGAAATATGCGAATAATTTGCTAGAATAAATTTAAAAAATACATGAAACCGCAATAATTAAAAGAAGATATAATATAAATAGAAGATAAGACATGGAAAATATCTAGAGTTCCCGGCCACAGCTGAATTAGAAACCAAATCTTCCCATTCGCCTTTGCTCGCACAAGAGCCTAATGCCTCCAAACGGCTCGTTAACATTTTCTAAATCAAGCCCGATGACAACGTATGTTCTCAGGATACACCTGTTTGGCAGTTTACAATGTGATTGTATTGTTTTAATAAAGAATCTGTCTTTGGAAGGTGCCATATTTCAAACCTATTTGTTCTTCAGTGAGTGAGATATCCAGGTGATGTCCACCGTATCAAAATAGTTATTGAGTCTATAAGACATTGATCTGACCCTCGGAGGACGAGGAGTCTTTTGTTTTCTTCCTGCTGCCGTTGATGCTGTGTAATAGACGCGAACGCCTGATCAATTTAAGCATAGATAATGTTCCAACTGCCTGCCATATCTATTCATTTATCTACATCTATATAAAGTGCTAAAATACGCAAACGCACACACAAATATACATGCATACATACATACATACATACATACATACATACAAACATGTGTGTGTGTGTGTGTGTGTGTGTGTGTGTGTACACACGCGCGCACACACAACTGCATAAGATACTTCTTTGCGCATGTGTGTATGTTACATATATATCCTAGATATGATAGAGAAAGAAAAGTTAAGTAAAAGAGAAGGAAAGCGAGAAGAGAGAAAGAGAAAAATATTAAGCAGATATACTGAATAGAGAAATATGAACGAAATAGTAAAAGCAAAAAGTTCAAAATAGCAATAACAATAACAAGCAAAAGATAAGAAAAGAATGCAACAATCAACAAACTACTAAATAATATGTAAGCAAAAACAAAGGCAAGACATAATC
>NC_142929.1:97088290-97089968 GCF_046866305.1 Octopus bimaculoides
TAGAAAACCGAAGGCAAGAGTCTGAAGAGAGATGAGATTTTCTCAAGATCAGCAAATGCATGTTGCAGCACTTAATGCATCATTAAATCAATGTTTTAATGATTAGACAGAGGTCCAGTAGAATAGCTCTCAGAAACAGACTACGTACAAATTTATTCTTCACAACTCCTGAAGCTGTTTTGAGATAGGACCCATCCCATTGTTATAAAAATGATAACTCTGTCCGAATTGGTGTGCTAAACACATATTGTCATTTATGTAGAGCTTTAACATTTTCAAATGAAACAAATTGTATGTGCTGCTCAAGCGGTCAGGTAACATTGCCAGCACTACCAGCTCCTTCTCAACCTCTTATGAATCTTTTAGAAGGCACGTCCATCCAGCCAAAAGATTTTCTGAACAATATCAGACAATACAATTCTGCATTTCAAATGACATCGTTTGGTGCATCTAAAAGATAAACATGAATTTACGCCGATGTCAAAGTTCAAGGACAAGTCTATCACCTCATTGGTTCCCTGTTACCCGCAAATGAACAACCACAATTCCTCCAAATGTACTTAATGAGTGATGTAGGACAACAAACTCGACGGAAGTGTCAAAATTTCAGATGATGAGTCGTGTTAGAAACAACGCCGACTGCTGCAAAGGAGAGTATATCTACTGACAGCTTTTCGGTGCGTTCCAAAATCACATAAACTCCACCACCAATTTCCCATGACAGGTTAGGGCTTGAAATACTCCAAACGGACGCATAGCATGTTGCTTAGTCGAATTAGCCCAGCATTTACTCCACAAATGTTTGGTTGTCAATGCTGTACTTTCCCATTTCACCTGTTTTCAACATAACTGTAATATATTATATACAAATCTATGCCATTTTAATCCCGGGTAATGCCGGGTATCTCTGCTAGTACATATATATATGTGTGTGTGTGCATAAATATATGTATATATATGTATATATATATATATGTGTGTGTGTGCATAAATATATGTATATATATGTATATATATATATATGTGTGTGTGTGCATAAATATATGTATATATATGTATATATATATATATATATATGTGTGTGTGCATAAATATATGTATATATATGTATATATATATATATGCATGTGTGTGCATAAATATATGTATATATATGTATATATATATATATATATATGTGTGTGTGTGTGCATAAATATATGTATATATATCTATATATATATATATATGTGTGTGTGCGCATAAATATATGTATATATATGTATATATATATATGTGTGTGTGCGCATAAATATATGTATATATATGTATATATATATATATGTGCGTGTGTGCGCATAAATATATGTATATATATGTATACTAGTATATATATGTGTGTGTGTGCATAAATATATGTATATATATGTATATATATATATGTGTGTGTGTGTGCATAAATATACGTATATATATGTATATATATATATATATGTATAAATATATATATATATGTATAAATATATATATATATGTATACATATATATATATGTATAAATATATATATATATGTATAAATAATACATATATGTATAAATATATATATATATGTATATATATGTATAAATATATATATATGTATAAATTTATATATATGTATAAATATATATATATATATATATGTATAAATATATATAT